>NC_135339.1:8335531-8508386 GCF_023851605.1 Tamandua tetradactyla
CTTTGGGAGTTAAGTCAGCAGAGCTCGCAAGGACCCCACACCTTCCCCATCCTTCCCTGCCCACCTGTGATGTGGGCCCCACTTGGGCAGGATTGTACCGTTCAGCAGTTACATCTGAGCACCAACTATCATAAAGGCCTCGCGCTACAATCTAGCAAAATCCTTGCCCACTTGGAGTTCATGTTCTCCGGGAAAAGACAAACAGCAAACAAATCAGTATATACCAGACTATTAGGAAGAGATACGGAGACCAATGCAGCAGGGAACAGGCACGGGGCATCAGGGACACCCTGCAACAAGCAGAGGTGAGGAAGAGGGAGGGATGCCTGGAGGGGAGAGGGTGGCCCTAAGTGGGGAGCAGCTGAGGCAAAGCCTGAGACAGGAAGGCCAGAACAGTGAGGCAGGGAGACGGAGGGCCATGGGGAGAAGATGGAGGTGGAGAGGCAGGCGGGCCAGGTCAGGTAGGGCCGTGGAGCAGGGGTGGTCTGGGAGGTCCACACCCAGCCCGCCGGGACAGCCTCCTGCTCTGGGAGGCTCTGAAGGGCATTACCTATCCCGTGAAGCTGAGCTCTTTGGCGGCACCTGGGACCACCCTGGTCTGCGACTCTAATCAGCTCAGTACTTAGCTTAGACCAGGAGTCTCACACGGGAGTTTTGGAAGTTGATGGGGGTGGGGGGGATGAAGAAAGGAAGGGGGAAGGAAGAAAGGGAAGGAGGGAGAGGGAAGGAGAGAAGCAAAAGAGGAAAGACAGAAGGAAGGCAAAGAGGAAGGGTGGGAGAAAAAGAAGATGGGAGGTGAAAAAAGAGAGAGGGGAAAAAAAGAAGTGGGGAAGGAGGGAAAGAGAGAGGAAGAGGGGCAGGAAGTCTCATTTCTCATTGACAATGAAACACAGGGCAGCCAGCACAATTCTTAGGAAACAAGGGCTCATTGGGACTCACTTCTGTGGCCTGGCCTCATCTGGGCTGGGAGACCATAGGAGGTGCCCCTTCTTTTAGCCACACCCGGGAGAGCCCTGGATGGCCAGCAGCCAGCAGCGGGGGCCAGCTGCCTTGGCAGGGGCCTGCTCCCTCTGGCCAGAGTTCGTCCAGCCAAGCAGAGGGATGACTCCTGCCTTGAGCAGAAAATGGGGCTGCATGGCCTGGAAGATTCCTCCCAACTCTAAATCCACAAGCCCTGCCTGTGGTTCTCTGCCTCGGGTATGGGCATTTACGGCCCCCTGCCCTTCCACACCCCAGGCAGAAAAAGCTGCCAGGGAAGGAGCCCTGCATAGTCTCCTCTGTGTCCATCTGTCTATCTGTAGCACTTTTTGCCACATGCAGGGGGCAGGACTTCCGGCACTTTCCTTGGGCTACATCTACCCCAGCCAAAATTACTGTCCCAGCCCTCTTGGTCACGGGTGGCCTTTCTGCTCACTCTTGACCTTTACCTCCTCACTGGAAGGGGGATTGAGTTGCTTTTCTCTAGGGAGCCTGGTCTCAGTTCCCCCAGTTGGCTGTCTTCTCCCCAGGGGTTTGGGTTTCCAGAGTTGCTGCTTACCCCTACCATGAGGGGCCAGCTCTTTGGAAAGAGAAATGCCTATCCTGGAGCCACTTAAGTGCTCTCTAGCAAAGACTTTGCTAGCAGAACCATTTATGAGTGGAGATTTACCTGGTTAAAAGAAAATACTAGCCATGCCATGCTCCCTGGGAGACCACTCGGGTATATAGATAGGTCTGTGAGTGGAAGTTGTTCAGTTAGGTTCATGAGAAGCTATTCAGCCAGCCTTGGTCCTTCAGAAGAAATTGGCAAGGGATCATTTTGGGGCACCTTCTCTGTGCCAGGCAGATTACATATGCTCTTTATTGAATCCTCAAAACAATCCTATGAGCCTGGGATTCCATTTTCACTATTAGGTCAAGGCTTGGTGTGTGCAGCTCATTGGAGTCTGGGAAGTCTGTTCCCTAGGACACTTTCTAGCTTGAGGTAGAGAAGGCGCTGTGGCTGTGTTGGCAAATGTTCAGTGCACCCACATGTCAGTCCCTGATGCTGCCAATTCACAGCCAAAGTCACATGCCACTTGAGTGAGCTCTCAACTGCTCATGCCTCCCTGAAACCCCTGAGTGCTGGAATCCCCTGGCGTGCTGGTTAAGAGGCACATCCTTGGGCCTTGTCCTTCTCAGTTAGCATCTCCAAGGGAAGAAGGGCCTTGGGCAGTTGCCCTGTTAAGTGATCCAGGGAGGTTTGGGAGACACTGGACTGGAGACTGGGTCACTCAGAGCCACGATGTTGTAAAAGGCCAAGTTTAAATGCACTTCAAGGCCACCACTTATCCTTATATATGCAGTCCATGAAGGGGCCACAGCACCTACCTCCCTCACAGGTTTTGTTGATAACATTGGCACCAGCATTTGTCAGGCCCACCATATATGTGCTCCCCCCCACCTTCCTTTCTCCCTCTCATAGCCCGTTCAGAGCATGGGAAAACTCCCCATGGAATGATGACTCCTCCCTAATAGAAAAAGAATCTCATACTGAGTCTTTGGATTTAAAACAAACATCCCAGCTGATCCTGTGGGTGCGTGTGTCACAGAGATGGTGGCACTGACCCATGCCCTTTGAGAAGCTCAGTATCATACACACATGTGCACATATGCACACCCCAGAGTGTGTGCATGAGCTCTCTTCCACTACAGGTTTATGCAGTTGATGAGATACTCAGAAGTAGGTTAGCTTCTGGGGAGGAAAGAAAGCAGCAGAGGAAGCAAGCAGTAACCAGCCGCTCCTTGTTTTTGCACATCCTGGGAAAGACCCCCTCCCTCCCATCCTAACCCCAGGGAGGCCTAGCCGTTTCAGACAGTTCATGTGTCCAAGGGCCTGGTCAGGCACTCGGGATGACGAGGAAGCTCTAGGTTTGTTCTGCGTCCCCGGGATACACCTTGTAGAACCAAGCAAGAAGGAAGGGGTGGTCAGTTCCCTCAGGGCAGGAGGGGGCTGGGGCATTCCCGAGCTGCGGATGTGATGATTAAGGGATCCCCTCCTGATTCATGCCTCTGGAGAGCAGGCTGGACTTAGGAGACTTTGTTGGGTGACCTGGTGTAACAGTGACACGGCTCCCTCTTCATAAAATAACCTTAAAAGTCCCTGGGCAAAACACAATGCAGATGCCCAAAGAGCTGCTCTCTTTATCCCGTCTTCCCCTGGAAGGCACTCATACACTTAGAAAGCACGGGAATCTCTACTAAGTTCACCTCATTTGGGAAAATAATTGCATTTAATGTGCATAAAGTATAGGGGGTGTGCAAATACAGGAGGGGCTGGATGTCAGCAGGAATTGATGCAGAACACCTGATTCCACCTTATCTCCTCAAGGAAGGTGTCAGCGTGTCCTGCCAAGATGATGTTTGTTTACAGACAGTCAGTGGAGTGAAGGGGAAGGAAAGAAGAGGTGTAGGGGCCCAGAGGTCTGAGCCAGCCCCTGTCAGCTTCCTTTTCAAGCCCCTCGGATGCTGACAAGTCTCATCAGTTTGATGTGGGGGTTACAGAAGATCAGGGAAGCGGACGGCCGGTCAGGATGGGGTAAATGGGATCCACCTCCACCCTGGCCCCTTGGCAGGAGACCCTCCTGAAAACAGGGTCAACAGCAGGAGACAACCTAAAGATGGGTGGTCTGCTTTCTTTGCAGAAGTGGTCGACCAGAAGGCCGTGTATTTCTTCAACTTGACTTCCATGCAGGATTCGGAAATGATCCTCACGGCCACCTTCCACTTCTACTCGGAGCCGCGCTGGCCCCAGGCCCGCGAGGTGCTGTGCAAGCAGTCAAAAAACTCGCCCTGCCGCCTCCTGCTCCCGGGCCCGCCCGCGCGCCAGCACCTCCTCTTCCGCAGCCTGTCCCCGAACACCGCCACCCAGGGGCTGCTCCGGGGGACCCTGGCCCTGGTCCCCCCGCCGCGGGCCGTGTGGCAGGCCAGGGACATCTCCGCCGTGGTTAAGGCGGCCCGCCGGGATGGCGAGCTGCTCCTCTCCGCCCAGCTGGATTCCGGGGAGAAGGAGCCGGGGGTGTCTGGCTCTGCACCCCACGCACCCTACATCCTTGTCTACGCCGACGACCTGGCCATCTCGGAGCCCAACAGCGTGGCGGTGACTCTGCAGAGATACGACCCCTTCCCGGCAGGGGACCCCGAGCCCGGCGCGGCCCCCAACAGCTCGGCAGACCCCCGGGTGCGCCGGGCCGCCCACGCCGCCGGCCCCCTGCAGGACAACGAGCTGCCTGGGCTGGACGAACGGCCTGCGCACGCCCACCGCGCCCGGCCCTACGCCGCGCCCGGGCTCTGGGCCGGCCCTTTCCGGGCGCTGAAGCCGCGGCCGGGGCGCAGGGACCGCAGGAGGAAGGGCCACGACTTGCAACCTGCTGCCTCGCAGGTGCTGAAGTTCGACGAGAAGACCATGCAGAAGGCGCGGCAGCGGCAGTGGGACGAGCCGCGGCTCTGCGCCCGGCGCTACCTGAAGGTGGATTTCGCAGACATCGGCTGGAACGAGTGGATCGTCTCCCCCAAATCCTTCGACGCCTATTACTGCGCAGGCGCCTGCGAGTTCCCGATGCCCAAGGTAGGGTGTGCCGCGGGCCGCCGCCCTGGGCTCTCCCGGGCCGTTCCCCTGCGCCTTGGCTGATTGTCCCTCTCAGCTCTGCCCCTGCTGGCAAGCCCTTCGGTCCCCGGGAGCCTCTGTTTTCTCATCTGTAAAACAGGGATAAGACCATTTCGCTTGTTGGCTGCATTCAGCCCACCGGTGTGGTTGGTTTGGCCCCCAGAGTGTCTTTTAAAATGTTGACCTCGTTGAATTCAAATGTTTAGATCAAAACATGTCTTTGGGGAAGCGGGACCATCCTTCTCCTTAAGCGTAAATTGCCACATGGCATCATCTACAGAGGTTGATAGACAGTGGCCCCTTTAGGCAGGGCAAGGCTTCCACCTTGCCAGGGGTCCTGGCTTAGACCCCAGGGTTTTAGGGTCCAAGGCTAGCACAGTGCCAGGCTCCATCAGACCCCCAGGGTGGCCTTCCTCCTCCCAGCCACTCAGGGCAGGGCCCCGCAGACCAGTTAGACCTTGCCATGTCTCGCAAAGGTCTGCGAGACACACAGCACTGGGCTGCTGTCTCCCTCGGTGCTGGCTCCATGATTGCAGAGTCTCACCTTTCTCTGGGCTGGTGTGGATTCTGTCCGTCCATCCCCCCTCGGCCAGCGCTGCAGGTGGCTGACTGCCAGCCGATACTGGCACACAGAACATGCTTTCTCTCATCTTAGTTCCTCTGCCACGTTCCAGGGCATGCCTTCCCCTCCAAGAAAGGAAGTCCACGCATAAATCCATTTTGAACATAAATAAATCAGCCAGCTGGGAAATCCTGGACCAGACATGGGAGGCATTTGCCTCTCTGGGAATTAAGTGGCTCTTCCTGACAGCCATGCACGTGTGAGATGGAAGAAAGGAGGTGCTGGGCAAAGGGACAAGCGTAGGCCTGGGGCAGATGCCAGGCAGAGCTCTTACCTTATCAACCTGGCTTGCCGCTTGCACTCTGCAAATCCAGGGTCCCCCTGCCCTGCTCTTCTCCCCACCTCCCCAGCAAAAGGCGTTTCTCATCAGATGCACTACATATAAAATCTCTCTTTGGCAGGCAGTGAACAAGAGTGAATGACTCATTCTTAGAGTGGGCTAAGGAAAGGCATTCTCTGCTTTTGCTCCTGAGACTGCAACTGCTTGGATTTGAGAGGCTGAGGGCAGGGGGAGAGGGAACCCATGTGCCATCAGCGAGCTGCGTTCCCAGTCCCAGGCACAATTAGCTGAGGGTCGAGTCTCTGAATCGTTTTGAACCTCGGTGTCTTTCACCAGTAAAATTAACGCAATATGCATCCCATGAGGTTGATGAGATGGCTAAATGGAATGATACGGGTAAAGCAGCATCTCAGACATACCCTGGAAGTCAGTTTCCCTGCCCATCCCTCCTGACCAACTCACACCCAAGTCTTCCGATGCCCTTGCTCCTCAGACCGCTAATCCTCTGGGCAGCCCGTCCCCCTGTGCCTTCCCCCTGGACAGCTCCTCTCAGTGCCTGGGGGTCGGAATGTGTGACACACCAGTGCCCCCGCGCGGCCGTTGCCTTGCAGGGGATGCGACTTGCGGCAGTGAAGCTCTAACACTGGGAAAACTGGGGTGGGGGTGGGGGGCTCCTTTTGTGGCTGAAGTCAGAGGAGATGCACATCCAGCCCTGGGGTTTCACCACTTTTTCTAGGTTGATGTCCATTAGTGGCCTCAGCAAGTGCTCTGCAGCTTGTGCAGACCAGACAGACACTGGGGAACCAGTGTGTGTGGTGCCGGGAGTAACCTTACCCCTTCCCTGCCCTGTAGGTTGTCCGTCCATCCAACCACGCTACGATCCAGAGCATCGTGAGAGCCGTGGGCATCGTCCCAGGCATTCCGGAGCCCTGCTGTGTGCCTGACAAGATGAACTCCCTCGGGGTCCTTTTCCTGGATGAGAACCGGAACGTGGTTCTGAAGGTGTACCCCAACATGTCCGTGGAGACCTGTGCCTGTCGGTAAGAACAGCTGCTCCAGGGTGGAAGCGGACTGCCCTCCTGGAACCTTCTGGAGAGACGGCTTGATGAGGGGCAGCTGCAAATGCAGGACAGGGGGTGCTCAGAGGCCACCCTGCTGGTTTCTGGAAGGATGGATCCACTGGGGAGCCATTCTGGGGTGTTTCGTTACTGGTGACTTAAGACCTCAGTGCCAGTCTGAGTCCCTCGGAAGGAATCTGGGCAGGAGCCCTGACCTGGAGGCTGCTGGCCATGATCCTTCCCCACTGCTCTGAAGGCCTGAAATCCTGGGTGTGTTCACATGGTGGTTTTTTGTGATCATCAGCGCAGAACCTGAGGAGACAACTATGCAATCTTAGGGCCCTGCTCCCTTCACGGGTAGGACCCTCTGCTCACATGCTCAATTCAGAACACTTAGGCCACATATTGATGCTGAAAAACCAGGTCTGAGTAGTGGTATCCGTCTGTATTTTGTTTTAAATTCCACTACATAAGCTTTTACCCATACAGTATGACCATATTACCAGTTTTGGTTTCAGTTTCCTAATATGTATTTTATTTTACCACACAAAAAGAGAGAATTGACAGCATTTCCCACAGAAATAATCCTGCTGGTTAAGTCTCAGTTGCTTAGGCGTGCATATTGAAATAACACAAAGTCATACGTGGGAATACTAAAAAGTAACCAAGATTTTATATTTTTGTAAATTATACTTTCTATACTGTAGATGATGTATGTTATGTGCTTTTATGGAAAGCTAATAAATTAAAGGTACGGTGTGGTATCTTGAGACACTGAATGTTATCCAGTCCAAATATTGATCGAGTCCATTCTGTGAGTTTGACATCTAGCTGACTGCCTCGACCAGCCAACCACCTCTCCCCACCCCACACCATCTCCGCTCTCGTTTCGTTGCTGTCCCAAGCTCCAGAAACACAGCTCACCCCCTGCTTCGCTGCCCTCCTCACTCAGCCCCTCCAATCCCCAACCCAGGTTGGCCTCAAGGAGAAGTTTCCCACATCCCCAGCCTGGGAGAGGACCTCATTTGGGAGGTGTCTGAGGCATTTAAAGGGACATCCATGGCTTCCTAGTCAGAGATATTTGACCTGGGCAAGTTCAAGTGGCAGAAGATGCAACAAGAGCACTCTGGGCTCTTTCCTTAGGTCTGGAGGGCGTCTGACAGCTGGAGAGCCATACAGTCTCCCATGGCTGCTTCTCTCTTTCCTTCTTCATAGCACAGTACACCCCACCTCATCTGCAGCTCCAGTCTCTAAGTGCCTGGTTCCACCACCCAATGGCTCCCTTATCCCCTGAGATCACATTTCCTTATAGCCTCTGTCCTGTTGTGGGCAGGTGTACAGCACAGTCCCATCAGCTGTGACCTGAGGGTATGACATGATCCCAAGTCCTAATCAGAGAAGACCCAGAAGCCATGAGCCAGTTCTCTAAAAGGGGGTGCAGCAGGTGAGAAGCACAAGGCATCTGTCTCAGGACAGACTTGTGGGATCAGGGTTCATGTGCTAGGGAAGTCATCCCAGGAGGAACTGGAGGGAAGAGAGAAAGCAAGGCCGAGAGGACCTGAAGCCTGAGGAGAGCGGTGGAGGCCACGGTTCTACTCCCAGCTCAGGGCCCTTGGGCTTCAGGCCGCCCCCTCATGAGGGGAATGCCCTGCAACCACAGCGGTTCCTGCAGCAGGCTGCAGAGCCAGCCCCTGGAGGCCAAGTCCATGGAAAGTGGGGGCAAGCACCCAGAAGCAGTAAGGGGGGGATCTGAAGACCTCTAGGTGGAGCCTAGCAGCATCTGCTAGGGGTTTCCTCTGCAATGCTCCTAAGCAGTCCTGGACGTGGTGTGTCAACAGCTGCTGTTGGGCCTGCTGTCACACAGCCCTTCTCCTTCTGTGGATAGATGGCCATGGGTTGGGTGAGACAGTGGAGTGGGTCTTTAATACACACACACGTGTGTGTGCACACACAAACACACACACTGCCTTATCCCCGTGGGAGTTGTACACGGGACTGGATGGTTCATTTCAAGTTGCCGTGGGTTTCTAGGATGTCTCCGGTTGATCTGCAAGCTTAGTGTCTGGTTTCCCACAGCTAACCCTTTATGGAACACGACTGGATATATGTTATGGTTAAATAGATAACAGTATTGTGCCTTGAAAAGATTCCAAATCCCTTCCTTCCCAATATTAGATGCTCCATCGTTCCTTTCTCCCTCCCATTCCATTTTTGATAAAGATGGGATCTTGTAGAATCGTTCTCTTATTCTTTCTGCATTTGCAGTTTCCGGAGGACCTTCCGGGTGACACCAAATGCCCCACCCCTCCTCTGAGCCCTCATTCTTGGAAGGCCTGGGCAGCAGGGAGAGCAGCCGTGGTCAGGATTGAGGTGGGATGAACGGAGCCGAATGGTTCCTTCTTGCCCGGGTGTGCCCTGATGACTTCGGGACGTGTGATGAACCAGGCAGATGGCCCACACTCTACATTTATAGAGCGCCTCATGATTTAGATGCAGCAGATTGGCAGTCTCACAGTAACATTGCAACTTATTGCCCTAGTTGGTCCCTGGAGAAAACTGGGCTCAGGAAGGGTGAGTAATGTGTCTGATTTCTTACCAGGTCCACAGCAACACCCAGGGCTGCTGATTCAAGGGCCACGTGGCCATCTCCTCCCTTCTCCCCAACTTCCTGGACAGTGGCCCCCCATCAGCCCATTAGCTTTGTCCCCAGGGCACTGAGTAACCTCACAGTAATGCAAGCTTTAGAAAGGAAAAGAAATGTTTGCTGACAACATAGGAAATAATTTACTTTTCCTTGAAACCAAAATACCAACATCACTTTGTCAGGGGAGCAAAAGGTTGCACCCCACAGCCTAGATATGCATGGACTCCTGAGGCCCCTCAAGTGGAACAGGGTCAGCCTCTGGGGGTGGGGGGGGCGTGCTGTGTAGTGGCATGCCACTGATTCCAATTCCCGAAGCTCTACCTCCTTCTAAAGGCAGGACCACCTAACAGATTCGTCCACACGATAAATAGAAGCGTTACAGATGGATATCCAGAAGCTTTACGTGTGTGTGTGGAGTGGGGGGCAACGCCTTTCAAAAGCTTCTTATGCTACCTTTTAACGTGAGAAAGGTGGAAACTGATGCCTGGTGGCCTGGGCTGTCTTGCCTGAGGCATCCCTGTAGATGCCTATGACTAACTCACTCATGAAATGTCTTCAGAGCTGTAGCCTACGGCTGATGTTGCTTCTCGGTCCAGGTTGAAGAAGTGCATGTTGGAGGAACCTACAGAAGGCTGGGGGAGGGTGAGAGGAGAGCTCAATGGCTCCACGGAGGGACTGCCTGGGGGCTGCACCCAAAAGGAGGGGTGGGATGTAGCTAGTGACATGAGGACGGTACAGGCGTCAGCTCATGCAACAGCGCCGTTGGTAAAGAGCGTTTGATGTCATCACGTGCCAAGGCGAGCCGGAGATGGTTTTGGTGGAAAGACCAAGAGAGCAGAAGCAGTTGGACCTCCAGCTGTGAACTTTGCATCCAGCATTGAATTTAGAGAGTTTCGGGCTATTTCCTTCCACCAGAGGTGGGAAATATAAAACCATCACTGATATGCTGTTTTTTCCTGAGATTCCCACTCACTTTCCTTTCCCGCTCTGAGTTAATGATGTTCACTGAAGCTTTGGTCTACTTACCTGGCTTCAGTCCTTCTCACTCATGCCTCCCCCAAGCCATTCTCCTCCAAACCCTCCCCGCAATCTTTTTTGTATGAGGAGGGGGGAAAATAAGGGGGTGGAAAAGTTCATTCATTCAGTGATTTAGTATTTACTAGAAACCCACAGTGTCAAATACCATGCTATGCTAAAATACATGCTTTATTCTGCAGAAGCCTCACCCTAGTTTTCTCTTTTGTCAAAACCAGTGTGCAAACTTGAGTATGCAGCATCATCCAGAGGGCTTGTTAAAGTACAGATTATTGGACTCCAGCCTTAGAGTGTCTGATTTGCATTTCTAACCAGTTCTCAAGTACTGCTACTGCTGCCAATCCACGGACCACCTTTGAGAACCCCTGGCTCTAAGGAACGTGACATCTGGGTGCAGCCACGAGGGAGCTCACGTGGGCTCAGTACTTACCATGTGCCAAATGGAAACAGGGTCTTATTTTGCCTGGCTGCTTGACAAATACTACACAATAGTTGGTGCAAGCAAGAAGCATTTATTGGCTCACAGTTTCAGATCGAAGTCCCAAATCAATGCTTTGTCCCCAAAGTCTGTAGCCTTCTGAGGCTGGCTTGCTGCATTCCTGGTGGTTCCATGACTTGAATCTCTGCCTCGGTCACCTGGTGATGTCTTTGGTCTCCTTCTGTGGCTTTCTCTGACTCCATGTGTTCAAATTTGTCTGCTTATAAAGGCTTCCAGCGACACAGCAAGCAGGGTCTCAGGAAGCCTGGGCCACAAGCTGGGAAGGGCTTCACCCCCAAGTCTGCCTAGCTCGTGCTGTCAACATAGAACCCCAAGGTGAGGCTAGTATTCATTTGTCTGAGCCATCGGAGGTGAGTAAGAAGCATGGGAGGTTCCCAGGGACAGGGGTCCTTATAGGATGCCTCCTGGGACAGAAGACACTGATTCCTTAGAGGCAGCTGTGTCACAGAAACTTGGACTGGTCCTTCCCCATCCCCATAACAAAAATGACACCATTGCTGCAGCTGCAAGAGGGAGGATGCTTTCAACAATCCTCAAAAGTCACACATCCTGGGAGGGATAACGCCATGGAAGCTTTGGTTAAAATGCACCACAACACCCATGTCAAGCCATATGGGCATTCAGAGTAGGCAAGAGGCAGATGACGCTAGCAGCTGCCTGGGCAAAACTCAGCCTATCTGGCACGCCCTTCCTTCCAGGAGCACTTGTAAGTGTTCAAGGTCTGATGCAGAGATGAGTCCTGGAGGGGCCCCGGTCCTCCATGAATTAAGTGGCCTCTCTGGGCACCTTGGATTGGCAGAAGGATGTGACCACCCAAGCCAACAGCTGACAAGCAGTCCTGGGTCTACTGTGGCAGCTGTCAAATGAATCCAACAGAGCACTGCAGCTCAGAACCCAGGCTGATGGTGGCAGATAACCTGAGCAGGCATGAAGGGTGGTTAGGAATGGCCCAGGTGGAGGACAGGTAGGCAGGAACGTGAGTGTATTCCTGACCGATAGCACAAGTACCACTTGGCTCTGCAGAGCTCTGCAGAAGGTAAGGGGAGAGGTGTCCAGGGTAGGGAAGGTTAGTGGCTTCACAGGTAATAGCAATAGCAATTGTTGCTGGCACTTAACTGTGTGCCAAGACCCATGGGAAACATGCCACGTGTTCCTGGGGAGCACCAGGCATCAGTGGATTCTTTCCACCCCTCTCCCTGGATGCATGCACGATGACAAACTGACAAACGTGATACTTGAGCCCAGTGGCTGCTTCCTGGACTGGAGGGGGGTCACCACTGCTCCCCTCCTTAAAGGCTGAAGCTTACACTGCCAGTTGATTATCAAATGTGGGGAAAACACAGCTCAGTCTCACTAGTCATCAGGGATCTGCAAATTCATTGTTGTATTTCAGTTGCTCATCAAATTACCGATTACTAGAAGGAACTACAGGTGAAGGGCTGGCTAGACAAGTACTCTTGGGCTTCAGGGAGGGATAATAAAAGAGCATTTCTGGGAAGCAACTCAGGGAGCTTTGAAAACGTTTGCCCACAGGTTGACCAGGATATTCCACAGCGTGTCCGAAGAAAACAATAAGATGTGTAGATGCTAATGTACAATAATGTGCCCTTCAATGTTATCTGATAAATATTCTAACTGTCCTACAAATGGAGACTGTTTAATTAAATTAGGGTAGGTCCATGTGATTGGATATTATCCAGGCATAAAAAATGAAGTGTCCAAAAAGATTTTCCCGACTGGGGCGGGGGGGTTAGATCTGTACACAACCTCAGGCTCCTTGGGACCTAGACATGCCTATTGGAGAGTCACCCCAACCTGCCAGGGGTGCCACGCCTGCCCCTTCCGCTCCAGGGCCCCAGGCCAGTGAAGGCATTGTATTCCCCGCCCCACAGCAATTGGCTCAGGAAGGGTCAGGTGATACAGTCAGGACCAATGAAATACCAGGAAACTTTCACGGTGACTTCCCAGACAAGACACCTTGCCCGCTCCCCCCTTCCCCTGCCAACCCCACTGGAGGTGTGATGATGGATGCGGACCTTCCCAGCCATCCTTGTAGACACAGAGGTGGATCATCGGGATCCATGGCGGTGGAAGCAGGGCTGAGAGAGGAGGAAAAATCGCTATGATTTTGCCTGTCCTGGAGCTCAAGCTGTACTAAAGCCGAATCGCGGTTGAATTTTCCAGCCCCCATTTGACACTCACAATCCTTTTTTGCTTAAGCCTGTTTGAATTCTCCTTTCCTGCGACATGCAACAACAGGAATTTAAATGATACACAACTTTACAAACAAAGTAAGGAGCATACCTGTATAGTCCAAGCTTGTGCACATCACACCTGGATACCCCAAGTGACTTCAAGTATGAATCTAAGGCAAAAATTACAGACACTTTTTCCCAGTGTCTCTTACATTTTTTGCCAGTGGTTCCTGTGTGTAAGATCACAGACATAAAATTATTATAAATCAGGTCTTCAGTCTTTGAATAATGGCATGGAAGGACTTCCCTAGAAAATCCAAGTGGCGTGGTAAAAATAGTACTCCATTTGGGGGAAGAGGAGGGGGGGAAAGAAGAGCTGAATACAATATAGTTTTAATTTTTTCTTTTTATTAGTGGTTATAGATTTACAGAAACATCATGTGAAAAATACAGGGTGGTGTAATGACCTGTAAAATATAGTAGCAGAATTCTGGCTTACCATGCCAGAGACCTGGGTTGGATTCCTGGAGCCTTCCCATGCAAAAAAAAAAAAAAGATGTATACACAGATACATAAATAGATAGCATTTTCATATACCCCCTGTTGTTGACATTTGGCATTAGTGTGGTACCTTTGTTACATTTTGCAGGAAAACCCTGGATCTTCTGGAAAAGACAGAACAAGACCCAAAGAAATGATGAAAGAATATTAAAATTGTACTACTAACTATAGTCCATTGTTTACATTAGGGTGTATTTTTTCCCATATACCGCCCTATTATTAATACCTTGTAATAGTGTTTCATTTGCTATAATTCATGAAAGAACATTTTTGTAATTTTGTAATTAACTATAGGCCATCATTTATAATAGGGTTCACCGTGTTGCACAGCCCTATGTTTTATCTTTTAATATTTATTCTAGTAAAGATATATGACCTAAAGTCTCCCTTTTTAACCACATTCACATATATAACTGTTGCTCATTGTTCTCACAATAATGTGCCACCATCACCACCATCCATTTCCAAAACTTTTCAATCAACCTAAATAGAAATTCTGTGCAAATTAAGTGTTCACTCCCCGTTTCCTACCGCCCACCCAGCCCCTGATAACCTAGATTCTAACTCTGTGAGTTTGCTTTTTCTAGTTATTTCATCTCAGGGAGATCATAAGCTATTTGTCCTTTTGCGTCTGGCTTATTTCACTCAACATGATGTCTTCAAGATCCATCCATGTTGTTCCATGTCTCAGAACCACATTCCTTCTTCATGGCTGAAAAGCATCCTGTTGTATGCATATGCCACATAGTTATCCTTGCATCAGTTGACGTTTGGATGGGCACTTAGAGTTGCTTCCAATTTTTGGCAATTGTGAATGATGATACTGCGAACATTGGTACATAAATATCTAAGCGCCTGCTTTTGTTTCCTTGAGGTCAATATCATCTTTCGGGCTCGATCGAGTCTGCCCCTCCCTGAGGCCCCGGCACTAAACAGCAGCCGGTCACTGAGCGAGAGGGGGGCCTTTTGCGAGAGGATCCTGGATCTTCTGGATAAGGCAGAACAAGGCTCAAACCTTTTCCCCTATGGCCCAGAGTTAGGGAAATCTGTTCTGATAGACTCAGACCTATGTGTACCAAAAGATAACAAGGCTCCTGAAATCAAATCACCTTGAAAAAAGTGGGGGTTGGGGTAGGTGACCCAGGCTCACCATAGAAACATATGGCTTGTCAAGGAGGGCAGGTTGGAATCTGGAGCATTGCCACGGCTGCCTCTTCTCTCCACCCAGCTGCCCACCACAGAGCTGTGCCTTCAGGAGGATGGGTTAGCACTAAGTGTGCCTAGAAAACTGTGCCCTTGGTGCCCCCAGGAGATGTCACCATCACCTGGGGAGAAACCCGGAGAAGCTGGAGCACCCTGGCAGCTGTGTGCAAGCAGTGGTTAGATGTGTAGGGCCCATCCCCAGCGGTAGATGGGACCTGCTGGGACCCCACCTTCCCACATTCAGAAGCTGTCACCTTCCAACCCTCATCTCCTCTGGGTTAAATAAACTCCTGGGGCCCTTGGACAATCCAGAAAGGGATGTCCCAAGAAGGAAAGATTAGAAGTCCTGGCAAAATGGATCTGGAGGCCTCCAGCACTTTATTTAAAAAGCACTGAAGGAGGGGTGGGGAATGGTGGCTCAGTGGCAGAATTCTCGCCTGCCATGCTGGAGGCCTGGGTTCAATTCCCAGTCCCTGCCCATGCCAGAAAAAAAAAAAGCACTGAAGGAGCTGTGGACCCCCTAGTTTTGGGGGTAGGTAACACCAGAAATATGTATTATCCAAGGATGCTGCATTACACACCCACAGGAGGGTCCATGCAGCTCCAAGCATGTCCAGCCTCCAGGGGCATATGTTTTAAAACAATTCCGTAGTCCTTTCCCTGACATTCCAAAATCCAAAGTGTCTTTTAAATCCTTTCATGGCAAAACTTCACCTGAAAGGACATTTATATCTATTTATTTGTTTCACTGCAGAAAATATTGATCTGTTCTCGATTACAGGGTGTTACCCCCAGCTGCACTGGAGATGTTACAAAGTTCGTGCCATATTAAATGTCCCAAATATAAAACTTCCTGAATTCCAAATGCTCCTGGCCAGGGGGTCTCCAGTCAGAGAACTGTGGAGCTAGTTGCATCTCAAAATCTCAACTGCGGCTTTGCGGGGCAACAAGATTTGTGGGTTATTTCCTTCTTTATCATGTCCTGCAGTTTCCATAGTTTTCCCACCCTGTAGTACCATCATCATCAGAAAAATGAAACATTCTGTTACATTTTTTAAATATCAAGTAGCAGCATCTTAACCCTTCCTGAGAGCTTCAGGTGGCTGCCGCTTGTCCCCCTGCTCAGCCTTTTCGATATGAGAGGCATCTCAGGTGACTCCAGGGACCCGAGTGGGGTGAGGGACCCTGCCTAGCCCCCAGTACCTCCCTCCTCCCTGTTCTGCGAGTCGCAGCTCCACTTCCTGGCAGTCCCCAGCTTTGCACCATTCATCTCCTCTGCTGGATGGAATTTTTGCACTGAGCTGGCTCCACACCCAACATGTTTCTTGCTCCCTCTCCAAGCAGCCCTTCTGAAGCTGCGCCCCCTCCCCAGGAGTATCCCCAAAGGATGGGACAGCAAGTAAGTTCTGTCCAGGACCCACCGTTCTGTAACTCCTGGTCTCACCTTCCCCGACTAGGGGTTGGAAAGAAAACTGGGCATGCACGTGGACTTGCTGACCACAGGCCAGCTGTGCCCCCTCCTGAAACTTCCGGAACCAGCTCAGCTCATTGCAGCCTCTCCCCGGGAGCCCCACCGGGGCAGACAATATCACATTCAGATCCTCCCCAGCATTCCTTGCTTTGGTCAAAGCCACACGTGACACGAATGGACAGAGCCTCAGTGCCGCCATCTAAGGGTGTCCTGCTCTCAAAATAGCACAGTCCCTGGGGGGCTGGCAGGCCCCTCTCTACTCAGGCCATAGTCTCCTTGGGTCAGAGGTCCAACCAGGCACCCATCGGCCTCCGCACCAGAAGTCAAGGCACTGCCCCTTCCCCTCCCCTCCTCAACTGCCCAGAGCGCCCTGCTTTCCTGCTGACAGATGTGGCCCCGGCGGCTGCCCGATTCACATGAGCAGGGCCTCCCAGCCTGGGATGCAGGGGCTCCAGCCACAGCAGCTGGTTTGGGGTGTTCCTGCTGAGCAGACTGGGGGGCTCGGGGCTTCCCCACCATGTCCAAGCTCAGCCAGACCCGGGTGGGAGCTAGAGCTCCACCAACCACCAGCCAGCCGAGGCTTGCCCTGTGTTGTCCCTGTGAGAACCACCCTGAAGTCTTCAGACCCCCATCCTTTTGAATCCTGAACACCATCTTCTGGAATAAATACCCTGAGCCCCAGTTTCCAGGTGCCAACCTAGAAGCTCAAAGAGATTCCATGAGGTCATTGCTCAAGGACGAATAAGAGAGGGCATCTTTGTCACCAGAGGGTCTTTGTCACCAGATCTAATTAGACATGCCCTATCCATGCATGTGGCCTAATGCTCCAGGGCTGGTTTTACAAAGGAGGAAACTGAGGCACACAGAGGCAGGATCTGCTTCCACGCCCAGCAGGCGTCTGTGGCCCTAGGCGTTTGGTGTTGTTGCTTCTATATTCGGAAACCTCTCTGGTATCCCTTGTTTCCTGGGTGCTTTAAGTTTCTGAGGCCTGAGAGATGGAGGATGCATCACCCACCCCACCCCCGCCCCCCGCCCCCGGGCCCCAGGATTGCTCAGAACAAGAGCTGGCAAGGAAATGGGAAGGAATCCTAATTAGGGGGCGATAACCCCCCGGAGAATGTGGATTCCTCACAGTGTGCACTGGCCTTCCCCAGGCCCTGCGCCCTGGGCAGATGTTTATAGAGCCTTCATTAACACAGAGAGTCGCTAGATAAGGGGTCGAGCGTGGCAGCGAGGGCCAGATAAGCGCGAGAGGGGGACGCGCTCTGACGGCGCGGAGAGCTTGTGCCGGGAGCGGCAGGCCGATGCGGGACCTCGGGGCCAGCGCCGGAGCCCGCTAAGGCACCCGGGCGCTGCCGCCATCCCCGCTCCGGGGGGCCCAGAGCGCCTCCCCAAGATGTGTGGCGGGGGTCTCCGGGCGGCCCTGCCCGCGCTGGCCCTCCTGTCCTGCTGCGTGCGGGGGAAGCCGCTGGGAGGCGACGGGCGGGCGTCTGGGGGGGCCAAGGCCCCGGGCCCGCGTGGAGGCCCCCCGGGGGTGGGGGGCTTCGACCTGAAGATGCTTCTGGAGAATATGCGGGTGGATTTCCTGCACGGCCTCAACCTGAGCGGGGTCCCCGCCCAGGACAGGAGCAGAGCAGAGCCGCCGCAGTACATGATTGACCTGTACAACAGGTACACCTCTGACAGGTCGGCCACGCCCGCCTCCAACATCGTGCGCAGCTTCAGCGTGGAAGGTACGGCGGGGGTTGCACGGGGCGGGGAGGGTGTGGGGGTCGGCGGTCCCGGGCTGCACCGTCCCATGGGTTGGCCACCAGCCCCAGGAGGCCAACAAAGCCAACCTTTAAACTAAAACTAAATTTAACTTTAGTTCTTTAGTTTCACTAAGTGCATTTCAGGGGCTTAATAACCATGGGTAGCTAATGGTTACTGGGTGGGACAATGCAGATCATAGAACATTTCTGTCAATGCAGAATGTTCTGCGAGCCCCATTGCTTCACAGTGCTCCCTCTCCTTCTTGGATCTCTTATACCCCTTCCCTTCCCTTCCTGCTGGTCCTCTTCCCTCCCCTATCCCTTCCTTTTCTCCCCTTACCATCCCCTTCTCTTCCCCTTCCCTTCCATTTCCTTTCCCTTTCTCCTCTCCTCTCCCCTTCCTTTCTCTCCTCTTTTCTTCCCTTCCCTCCTTTCCTCTTTCTCCCTTCCCTGTCCCTCTCCCTCTTCTGTCCCATTCTGACTTACAAACACTCAACTTATTTAATCCCCTACTAACTGGCATGTTTGAAGAACGCTCTATTTCTCCCTCATGATTTTTTAAAATTCAGGTAAAAACCATTGAAAGAAAAGCTTGGAAAAGAACTAATGTTTGTTTGAAATAAGTGTCTAGGAAGACTAGAAGCTAGCAAATGTTTGCCTCAGGGCAATGCAGTTCACTGGCTTCAACCCCACAGGAAGTAGGGTGAAATGATTTTCGGAAGGGATGATGAGGCTGGAGATGCAAAGGGAATTTGCCCGAGGTGAGGTTCAGGGGCATGACTTCAACCCAGCCCTCCAGTCCCTCCTGAACAGCCCAGAGCGCAGAGCCCTCCCCGCCCCGTTCCCCAGGCTTCAACCCCGGGTCTGTAAACCAGGTGCCAGCAGCTGGCCAGCTTGGTCATATGCCTGCCCAGTGGGGCCAGATCATCTGATTGCTCAAAAGAAGAAGAATCTGGGTTTAGATTAACTTACCTGTTTTTTTTTTAAAAAATGCCAGTCACGGGTCACCCTGATACTGCCAGCATCCCGCCAGGCCCAGGGGTACAATGGTGAACCCCGCTTTAGGGCCAGCTGGTCTTCTTTGGCTTTTTTCCCCTAAATCCCATAGTTGTGAGTCCAGCAGCCTGGGGCTGTCTCACTGGCCCCATCTCAGCAGGGAGCCGGCCACTGGGCCGCCTGTGGTCAGATCCCAGCTTACCTGCGGGTGGGAATCGGGCTTCCCTTTGGGCAGGGTCAGAGCCCGGGGAAGGAGGGAGGGAACTCGCTTCCAAGATGTCTGATTGCCATCCCAAAGCCACATTCGAGGGCTGCCACAGCTCCTGCCATGCAAACATGCGGCAGCTTGTCACATCTTCCAGGAGCCCAAGAGGTGCTTGTAGGCTGAGTAAGGGAACCAGGAGAGCACATGCTTTGTGAGAGCATGCGGCAGGCGTGGGCAAGAAGGGGGTGCAGGGGGGAGACAGAAACGTTTATTGAGCATTGGCCAGACATTGGGTCAGTTTCACGCAGCATTTCGTTAAGTCTCACTTTATCCCTGGGAGGAAGGCAAGACGACCCCCATTCTATAGATGAGGAAACTGAGGCATGGCAAGATCCAGGACTCCAAGGTCACAGCCCTGGTGAGAGGCAGAGACAGTTCTTCAGTCTGCCCGACCCCAAAGCCTAGTGAGTTTTCACAGCAGCACAGGATTTCCCATTCACATGGACCCGTCCTGGGCACTCATAGATTGACATGTCCCTTTTCTCTTTGTGAACTGGCCAGGGCATAATAGAACTTGCTAATGGCCACATGTCACCACAGAAGAAGGGAGAAATTGAGACAATTTGACTGTTAAACAGAAAGCCCCTATTTTTACCTAAAATGCCAATAGAGCTGAGACCAATTTTCTTCCCCTCAAAACACCAAGAAAATCACGCACATGCACTAGGCTTGGAAGACACCATTCCAAATGATTTCTAAAACTGTTTCAGCTGCTGAAACTAGCACGGTCCTAATGTTGTAATTTCAACGTCCCTTTAGAATCACGTACTCGGGGTCTTCACTCTAAGGTTGACAGGGATTTTGTCTGTCTTGTTTATTTGGTAGTTTTTTTCTTAAGTTATGACATAAGTTTACATGAAACAGGTAAGGGCGTTTAAATCCTTCAGATGTCTAAATCCTTAAGATTTAACAACGTACATGTGAAACGGGCAGACTTTGGCAGTTAAGTGCTCTGAGCCCCCGTGTCCACATCTGGAGAACTGGAATTAGACCCTCCTAGGGTAGGAGTGAGAATGAAATGGAAACATATTCCGTAAAGCTCCTCATTCAGTGACTGGCCCATAATGGGCAGTCATAAACAGTTAAGAACTGTCAACCCCATTCGAGGCATCTCCTGCCTTGACTTTTCTTTGGAAGACCCCCAATTCTCCTTTCAAAATACCCTTTTACCCTAAAGGCTTAGGGGAAACTGAATCAAGATTGAAAAGGGCCAAAAATGCACAGTAACTCGCCCCCCAACCCCCATTCATGGAAACCAGGAGACTGGAGGCTTTGATGCCATGAAACCGGGGCCTCCCACATGTATTTGCATTGCAGATGCCATTTCCATAACCACCTCGGAAGACTTCCCCTTCCAGAAGCATCTCCTGCTCTTCAACATCTCCATTCCCAGGCACGAGCAGATTGCCCGGGCCGAGCTCCGGCTCTACGTGTCCTGCCGAGACAGCGTGGACGCCTCCCACGAGCTGAAAGGGAACATGCTGATTTACGACATCCTCGACGGGGCAGATTGCAGGGACAGTTCTGCGGGAACCAAGACCTTCCTGGTCTCCCAGGACATTCGGGATGAAGGCTGGGTGACCTTCGAGGTCTCCAGTGCAGTGAAGCGGTGGGTCAGGGCAGATGCCTCCAAGAGCAAAAACAAACTGGAAGTGAGGGTGGAGAGTCACCAGAAGGGCTGTGACAGGCTGGACATCAGCGTGCCCCCAGGTTTCAGAAACCTGCCCTTCTTTGTCGTCTTCTCCAACGACCGCAGCAACGGGTCCAAGGAGACCAGGCTGGAGCTCAGGGAGATGATCAGCCACGAGCAGGAGGATGTACTCAAGAGTCTGTCCAAGAGCAGCCTGGCTGACCAGGAGGAGCCCGAAGGCCACGTGGGCACCTTGGCATCCTTAACCAGGCGCAAGAGAAGCGCTGGGGCAAGCAACCACTGCCAGAAGACCTCACTGCGGGTCAACTTCGAGGACATTGGCTGGGACAGCTGGATCATCGCGCCCAAGGAATATGATGCCTATGAATGCAAAGGGGGCTGCTTCTTCCCCCTCGCTGACGACGTGACGCCCACGAAGCATGCCATTGTGCAGAGCCTGGTGCATCTCAAGTTCCCCATGAAGGTCGGCAAGGCCTGCTGTGTGCCCACCAAACTGAGCCCCATTTCCATCCTCTACAAGGATGACATGGGGGTCCCCACCCTGAAGTACCACTATGAGGGGATGAGTGTGGCGGAGTGTGGGTGCAGGTAGGCGCCCCCCCGGGCCATGCAGCCTTCTGCAAGCTGAGGTGGGGTGGAGGCAGGGGGCAGGGGAGGCCTGAATGGGGGGCTGTATCATCACCCTGGGCACTGGGAGTCAAGGAAAGGAGAGGGAGCTGCCTCCATCTCCAAAGCAAAGGCTTGGCCTCCCTCTCATGGTCCCCACCCAAAGCCCATACTGCTGGGTTCAGCAGTAGGAGGGTAAGTGGATACGGGGGCATGGTGAGAAGAGGGAGGTCTGGAAGGGTTGTTGGGGTGGAAGGGGAGATGATAGCAAGGGGGCAGGAGAAAAAAAAGAATCCAGAGTCAGCAGAAAATTGAACAGAAATGAGCCAGCAGAGTAGAGACAAGAGAGGGGATATGTAGAGATTTATGGAGATGAAAGGCTTTGGGGAGAAAGGGGCTTGTTCTAATAACCTCAGGGAGCAAAGGAGAGGGGAATGGGCTGTGTGCTCCAGAAGCATCATCTCACTTATTTCCCCAAGTCCAGTGGGACAGGCCTTGTGACTCCCAATTTGTAGATGCAGAAACCGCATCTCTCAAGCACATTAAGTCTAGGGCATGCATCCTACCCAGGTTGGCCAGACTCCAAAGCCCAGGCCTTCCCAAAGCACCATGGAAGTCAGCAAGCCGCTCTGCAGCTAAAGGACCAGTAAGCACATGGACGCCAAGAGTGGCGAGGCAAGGCAGGGCTGAGACTCAGTTGGAACATGCTGGCCCAGCCAGACTGCAGGCTATGTCCAGGGTATATCCTGGCTGTTCCGTGCTTGTGTGGATTTAATGGCTAAATGTTCTTGTTTGTTCACTTTAATATCAATGAAATAAACACCCCTCCCCCAAACTAGCTTCATCATGGAGAGAGGGCAGGCCAGCAAGTCCTAAGCTGCAGCAAGCACCAGCGTCTGAGCTACTTGACCAACCTTATGTGATCAGCTCTACACATGGGCTTCCCTGCATCCCAGGGGACACTCTCCCTGTCCATGGACTCAAACCCTGTGTACGGGTAAGGGTGGGGAGGGTTGGGGCACTGTTAATCCCATTTATTCCGAGGAATTGGGCAGAGTCAGCATCTCTGCAGTTACTTTTAACATAACAGCTCAACCAGTACAGCTCATGGCCAGGACTCCATGGAGAGACAGGGCTGGATTTGAATCTGTTGGAATCAATTTGTGGGAGGCATCTACTCTCCCTTTGGTATTCAAAACATCCCTATTTTTACTGCTTGGTGGCACGCACTCAAGTGATAAGATGTCCAGCCTTCCCTGCAAGGCCTTCCAGCCTCTGAAGATCTCCTGTCCTTAGCGGCAGCAGCACCGCCTACCCTTGTGGGACTTCTCCAATAATTCAGGTCAAAACTTCTTCCCAGTCCCTGTCTTAGATTGGGCCATAGGACCAGACTCAACTCCCATTGACATGATGGAGGACAGAGTTTTCTTTTCCTCTGGTGTTTGTCGCCTCCTCTGATGCATAGAATGGGGTAGGGTGAGAAGGACTCTGGAAGTGGAGAAGATTCTGCTGGCCAGGACAGAGCAATAGGAGGCTTAGAGAGAGCTAAGACATTGCCCTGGTTTAAGCTCCCAAGTATATTGAAAAAAAATGTTTG
The DNA here is from genome assembly GCF_023851605.1 of Tamandua tetradactyla. Classification (NCBI taxonomy): domain Eukaryota; kingdom Metazoa; phylum Chordata; class Mammalia; order Pilosa; family Myrmecophagidae; genus Tamandua; species Tamandua tetradactyla. Next base: position 8,358,590 of record NC_135339.1, read on the forward strand.
TGTTCAATGTTTACACTGAACCAATGAGCAGCGTTAACACAAAAATACAATAAAACATTATTATTTAATTACTGGAGTCATAGAAAATATTCATTCATGGTAGCAGCTTTGCTACCACGTGTGGTACAATGTCGTTGTTCAAAGTGAAAGTTGGGTGACGAATGTCTTCTTCCAGTCCTGTTGGTGTAGTTCTGTGGCTACATGGAAGGTTCAATTTGGTAATGAAGTCAAAAGTCTACTGGGCACCCTTGCCTGAAGGTGAGACCCAGGTCAGATGGCCCTCCAGCTCCTCACCTTTGCCCACCCTCTGCACAAGGCCCCTAGAGATATGACCTTGTTCTTCCTGGGACGGAGGTGGGGAGGACACAGAGACACAGCTGCTAGGGGTCAGGGTGGCTGGGTAGCGATGGCATCCCTGTGCAACAGGGAATGTGGGCGTGGTTACATCCAGGCATGTGTGAGCATGTGTGGGTTTAAGCATCTGAGCGTGCAGATGTTTGCAAGTGAGTGGCCATGGTGACCCGCCCATGCCTGCCTTTACCAACCCACAGGTCAGAGGTTTCCTTCTCCCCATTCAACAGCCAACTGGGACTGAAGCCAAGGCCCAGGCTCTCTCTAACAATCACAAATTAGCCTTAAGTCATCTCTGCTGGGCCTCTAAGGGCCTCAGAACAGGGTCCCATAGAACCTTCCAGTAGCCACAGAAATATACCCCCATATATGCTTCTATTCTGTCTCTGTTCAAATGCTAAGCACTACCCAAAACTCGGCCTCAAGGCTACCCTCTGCTCTCAGTCCTGGGATAACCACTCTAGCTGGCCCCACTCCCAGCTCCAAAATCCAAATCGGACCTTTTGGGAAGTCCCAGCTCTAATGAGTCCTTCTGGCCCCTCTCCTGATGGCTCCAGGTTTCTGTCTCCCTGCTTTTGAGGAAAAATTCTACAGCATTTCTGCCACCCAATCCCTGCCTAATGTTAAGAGCTAGCTGGACTCTGTCTTGTTAGCTCTGTTCACTTGCAAGGGCTGAGATAGACTGTGGCTCAGGACAAATGGATTTGGACACATGGGCTGGGACAGGCATGCAAGGATAGACCCAAGAAGTCATATCTGGCTCACATTTCACTGGGTTATTCTTTCTAATCAGATTTGCTAAAGCTTGCCCACAGCCAGAGGGCAAGAATGTAAGCTTTGTCATGCTGTAGGATCATTGCTATGTGGTCAGTTAGCTCCCTGCCCAGTGACCTCTTCTTTTGATGCTGCATTCAGAACTTTTCCTAAAGTATTTTCATTTTCCTCAGAGTGGGGTGGTGGGATTATTGTTATCCCATTTAGGAAGAAGCTGAAGTCCTGCAAAGGGAGGAGACAGCAGGATTGAAGAAAGGGCTGTCTTCTCCCTCACTGGGTGTGCCAGGAGCAAAGGGGGACACCCACCCTGTCAGAGAGTCTCAGAGATGCAGAGCAAAAAGAAAAGGCAGGTGCAGGGACTCAGAGAAAACATGAGACAGAGAGACAAAAGACGGGGCGAGAATGTGATGGGGAGATGGACAGACAAAAGGGAGAGGGCTAGAGGGGAAGAGCTGGAAGGACCCTTGGCCTCAGCACTGCATTCAGTGGTTCTAAATAATCAACAGAATGGCAGATGTTTTTATCCTGACTGTTACAAAGAAGAGACAGAGACTTTTGGAGGCCTCGTGTTTTGCTCAGAGCCACTAGTGGGGAAATGAGGGTGCCAGGCCTCCAACTCCAGTGTGGGGCACCCAAGCCCCACCTTCTCCCTACCGCACTTGGCTGCTGTCCTGATGCCCTGCTCAAGGTCAGAGTCAAGATCATATTGGCTGGAAGCTTCAGAGCTGGAGCACGAACCAAAGTCTGTGTTTCTCCCCTTTGAGGTCCCCTCCCCCACAGGCACACAGGAGATGCCGCCTACCCACCCACCAAGGATACATAGCCACCCAGAGAGACGGGAGGCAGGAACTCTAGATTACCCCACTCAGGCTGCCTATCCTGGGCATTTAGGGGCCAGGGCTACTGACCAGAAGAGATCTTCAAATTGGTCACCCAGGCTGTAGCCACACCAGCCCACCAGTCTCTTTTTCTGGGGAGCAGTGGATACATTGCAACATTCCCTTTATACCACTCCCCCAATTCAGGACATCCAGCTCTCATGGGCCAAGGCCTGGGTGAGGGGCTGGCCACATACAGTCAGGCGTCACTGGCTGCAGCGCTCTTCAGACTATGGCTCTTCAACTATGGACATATGGGCATCTTATGGGATCACAGGCCAGTGAACTGCCTGTGCCCCTGCCGTGTGCTCCCTCTCTCTTGCTCCAGGCCTCCCAGTACCCCAAGGCTCTGGACGCTGCTCTGCGGTGGCCACTGCCCTCCCTGAGTCCCAAACTATCCCTGGTTCCTGCCCCCGGGTCCCACCCTCTTCTGGATCCCACCTTTCTTGCCCTCCCTGATGAAGTGCTCTGCTGTTCCTGTCTTGAAAAATTCTTCATAATTTTTTAACAAGGGGCCCCCATTTTCACTTTGCGCTGGTCCTGAATGCCTGTATGTGGGTGGCAGCTTGGCTTCCTCAGTCCCAGAGACAACTGGAAACCATTTCAAGCCTCAAGATTAACTTTGATTATGGTGAGCCTGGGAGTCTGAGTTGGCTATGGTTTACTGAAAACTGCAGAGAGCCCTGGGGTCCAAGAGGAGAGAACAGTCTCGCTCACATCATCACCAATCTCTGGCTGGGGAAATGCGGAGGGTCATCTGGTCTACCAGCCCAATGCCTTGGGGCTGTCCACCACTGCTGGGTGGGCTGATTCCATCCTTACGCAGCTCCTGGGGGCGCTCCCGAGTAAGTCAGAGCAGCCCACTCTGAAGGGGCCCCACTGCTGGGATCCCTTTCCCGGCTCTTTCCTAGACACACAAACACACACTCTGGAAACTTAACTTGATGCAGACCCCACAACAGTTTTTAGGACTTTTCTTCCTTTTCAAAAATCTCCTAAAATTTGAGCTTTGCAAAAGCTCCCCTCACCCCAGGCAAGAATCGCAGGCCATTTGCCGGAGCTTCCCTCCTGGTGGCAAAAGCCACCACTCAGCCTGCTCTGTTACCAGGCAACTCGCTTACTACAAAAAGGTTCCTGATGCACCCTCTGCTGGCTCACAGTCTACTTGATAGAGGCTTGTCGTTGCAGTGGGCAGCCACCAGCGCACTGCCATGGGGACCAGGGGTCAGCTCCAGTCTGGGCTGAATGCAGAAACAAGAAGGCCAGCCAAGTGTGTCCATAGAAAACAAATTCTCTTTGTCGGGGGGTGGTTTCAAATCTCTCAAATCTCTCGCCCTTTTTATGAAAGGATGGTGATCATAGGTAGTAGGTGTTTTGAATAATGGCCATATTGGACAAAGTAAAATTCTGACAATTCCGAATTACTCAAAAATTATTGGGGGGCTATGATGGGTTTATGAAACCCAAATCTCGGCCCCTCCTGGCAATAAAACTGGAAAGGGCTAATAAAGGCTCGTTGATTTCCATTGGAAAGGACGCAAAGTTGTGCCATCAAGAAAGAATAAACCAGGAAGAGAGGAGAGGAGGGTGTAGGATTGCAAGGGCAGGGGAGCAAGTTTGGAGAAGAGGCACAGAAGAAGGCGTGGGGAGAGAGCAGAAGGGATGTGAGCAGCTGCTGCCAGGTGCTTGGGGAGATGGAAGCCCACAGAAGTTTAAGGACCAGGAGGTGCCCTGTGTCCCCAGGCTCTCCTGGGGTCCCCTTGCTTCTCCCACGGTCATCAGAAGGTCCTGGCACAGAGCCAGGAGGTCCAGACACTCCCAGAGCATGAATTGCCAGCCCGGCACCTGTCCCTTTCAGGTTGGGAAATCTTTAGTAAAGGTTAGCTGCTATTGTCATTAAACAAAGCCATGCCGATTGGAACAAGAAGATTTCATTAAAGCACTCCACAAAGGTATAAGAATTCTGATGCTGAGTCTCTATCTTAAAAACATTGGATACTGGACAATCTTGTTGTTCATTGGGCATTGTTTTCAATATGAAAAACTGCCAACTCTCTCAAATAACTGACAACAGGAGAATTTCCTGAAGTGTGGTTGGTCCTTTTCCTGTTTCCTCCTGGGTCTGATGGGGTTGATAGGTGGTGGGAGCAGAGAGGGGCTGATTTTTGTCCAGAAGCCATTTGAGCTCATATGGAGAAGCAGCAAGAGACACCTGTCTCTGAGCTTGGGACAGAATACCAGCAGGATGTTTTTACATGTCTGTCCGTCCCCAGGGCCAGCCTCTGGTTAAGGGTAGAATGACATGAGCTTGGGTTCAAGCAGGGCCAGACCAGGGCTGACAGCCCTCTCACCCACATCCACAGGGAGGCACATACACAACACACACAGACACATGCACGCACAAGCACACAAATGCATACAGATATGCTTTCCCCCACACATCACCCACATGCACACATCACACGATGCACATGCACAAATCCACACACCCAATCATCTGTGCATGCAGACACACATACACACTGAACACTCTATACCTGCACACACAGGTACACACTCACCTACATGATTGCACCACACAATGCATATATGCACACACAAGTACGCATCTGTGCCCTTCACATACACACACACCTGCACACACAGCACCAACAGCACACACCAAGCATCATACACATATGCACAAACACACGCATATGCACTCACACATATTCATTTCACATAACTACACACACATGCTTCACACGTACATGAACACATGCACATCATGCATAAAGATGTACTTGCACATGCACACACACACACCATGCACACATTCACACACACTCTCAAACACACATCCATACCTTTGGTCTGAAGAAAAACAAAATCAACTAGACTTTCTGCGACTTGCCTGGAGATCATAAGCAACTTCTAAAACTACAAACAGACTCAAAGTAGACACTCCCTTCTGAGGTGCGCTCAGAGAGGAAGGAAGAGAGGAAAGGAGATGCAAGGCAGGGCTTGGTTCATATTCAGGGCCAAAACAGGTTGTAAAGTGATAATTAACTACCAAGAAAGTGATTTGTGCTCAGCCTCATTGTGCAATCATGTAAACACGATAGGAAATGATAATGAGATCCTGTCCCATTCTCGTTAGATTTGCAAAAAGGAAACATGACAACAGAAATGGTTGTCAAGGGTGGAGAGTGGTGGGACTGTAAATGAATTTAATTACCCTGGAGGATGAGTCGGACACATCAATTAAAGCTGAAAGACCCAGAAACTTTTCCCAGCTCCCACCCTGGAGACCCGCTTGCACTTGAGCAGGCAGAAGCTCGTTCAAAGACGAGCGCTGCAGCATTGCTAACAACCATGAAAATAATGGAACTGACCTTGGGGTGGATGTGGGGGTGCCCTCCCCATTGGGAGCACTGCCTGCTGATGGCTGAGAGCCAGTCCCTCCCCAGGAGTTGCCCTCAGTTGCCTATGGGAAGCAAGTGTCAAGGTGTGCCTTCTGCAGGAAGAGACCTACACTCAGCGTCTGGTTGACTCGGAGTACAGAGGCCTGGCCCCCATGCTTCAATTTGAGATAACTCTGAAGGGTTGACCCAACTTCAGAACTCCCGTTGGAAATGGCCAAGCCCTGTTGCAGACATATCACATTCAACTTCTCCCTCTGTCTGGTCCAACTCCTTCCCTCTCTTGCCGATAGGAGTTCCTCAGGCACACTCATCTCCATCTCAGTCTGTCCCCTTGGGAATCTGACCAGTGACAGGACTAAAGAACTATCTGGAAAGGGAATGGCTAAGAACGGGGTGAAGTGTGCACATGATGGGATAGTGCAAAGGGGATATAAAGAGCACACTGGTCTATGAGCATCCACACGGCATGATTTCAGAGAGATAATGTTGAGTGAAAAAGGCAAGCTACAAAGTGGAATTTACAGCATGATATCATTTACATTAAAACATACAAAGAATCAGTATGTCTTCCAGGCATATGCTTACACATCCAGAAGCCAGCTATAAAGGGACTGGAAGGATGCCCAGCCATCCCACGGAAAGAGGTACATCTGGAGGGTGGGATGGTGAAGACTGTTGAAAAGCCATTTTGTTTTATCTGGAATGGTCTTTTCTTTCCTACTTTTGTGCATCAATAGAAAAATGCATAAACAGGAACAAAAATTGAAGTGAATTAAACTGGTGCTGAGAGTGGGGAGTAAGGAGAGGTTGAAATATGAGGGGATGGGGGTTTTTTATTTTTTACTATTTTTCAAATTTTTAAAAATAGAAGGAAAAACATTCCCACAGCTATCACCTCCTCTTTTAGGGAGAACCCTTATCTCACAGGCCTCTGAATAGACAGAGGATTCAGTTGTCAACCAAGCAGTGAATATCCTCAAGTGTGGCCCAATCTGGTTGGGACTCCATTTCTCTTCTTTGGAAGGTCTCTAAATCCCCAAGTTCTAAAGACCATGCCTGGAAAAAAGCCTTCATTTTCCTAATATACATGTGTTAGGAATGCTTCCAGCTGCAAGCTTTAACCAACATGACTTGGATGCTAAGCAAGTAGCATATTTGTTTTTCTCATACAGCTTAGTCCAAAAAGTGAACAGCTGCTGGTATGAGTCTAGAGCCAGTCCGTGTGAAGCAACTCTCTAGTTTTTGCCACCTGCTTCTCTCTTCTGGGTCACAAAGTGGCTGCCCTGGCACCAGGTGTCACTTCTATTTTCTAAGTGGAAAGAAGAGGAAGGGTGAGACTCCACTGCAGGTGCTCCTCCCACGGCTCCTCTCAGTCTTCTGCTTCTATCTTAATGAGCAGACCTGCGCCACTGGCTGACTGTCCCTGCAACAGAAGTTCAAATGGGAGGCTTCACTTTCCCAGCCTCTGACATACAGGGACCCAGAGAGAAAGGAGGCAGGAATGGGCACCAGGAACTCCAGGTGGAAGCAGCTGCTACCCACACCTCATCCAAGGCTTGGTTCTTGAGGAAGGCACCTGGCTCTGTCACCATCACCCATCTCTCCTCCCCTCTCCTGTGAGAGGGAGCACCTGTCAGCCCATGCTGGGATGTTCACAGCACTCAATCGTAGCTTCTCTAATTGCACTCGCCAGTATCTCTTGATGTGTTTATCCTCCCTCTTGGAAGCTTGGCTGTCTTTGGGTCCTCATCCCCAAACCCAGGGCCTGGACCCATATTTGGTCATGTAAATGCCCACCCACCTTCCCTTCTCCATGTCTGACACTGAACTGACCCTCTCTCACCAAGCTCTTGCCTGTTTGCTCATACACAAAAGTGGGGGAGAAAGGTTTTTCAAAGGCAGCCTGATCTTCTAATCTACCAGTGTTCTGAATTTCCCTGCACACCCCAGTGGTTTCTCCTTCTGGAATCAGCTCAAAGGCAGAGTGGGGTGAGAGCCTCAGTGCTTGTTTGGGTTTGCTAAACCTGCTGGAATGCAATATACCAGAAAGGGATTGGTTTTTACAAAAGTGATTTACTAAGATACAAATTCACAGTCAAAAGCTATGAAAATGTCCAAATTAAAGCATCAACAAGAGGATACCTTCACCCAAAAAAGGTCAAATGCATCCAGGTTCCTCTGTCACAGGGGAAGGCACGTGGTGATGTCTGCTGGCCCTCTCTCCCAGCTTCTGGTTTCAAACAGCTCTCTCAGCTCCTCTTTCCAGTGGTTTCCTCTTTAGGCATCTGTGGTTCCTCACTTAGCTTCTTTGGGGCAGACTCTGGGTTTTATCTCTTAGCCTAGCATCTCCAAACATCTGTGTCTTGGTTTCATCTCTCTGCTTTACGTGTTGGCTCTGAGCTTTCTCTTCTCCACGAGCTCTTTTAAGGACTTCAGTAGACTAATTAAAACCTACCTTTGAGTGAGCAGGGCCACATCTCCATGGAAACAACCTAATCACAAGTACCCACTTGCACTGTGGGATCAACAATTCCATCCTGATCAAAAGGGGGAAAAGAAGTGTAATTAATAAAGTTCAGTGGCTGAGAGAGCTCAAATATAGTCAAGAAGCCAAGCTGGAGGTCACTCTTATGCAAGCTTCTGTTAGACATTGCTACCTATGACAACTTGACAAACCACAACCACAACCATTCCAGCCAATCCTAAAGAACACCTAGAGCAACATATAAGATTCTACAAAGGTTCCAAGCACTAGGGTAACTTTCCAGAAAACTACAACCTCTAATGGGTCCTGGTCCCGATAAGTCCTGAAACCTAGATGGCCCAGCCTCTCCAGAACATCAGATAGTTCCATCTCCCTACCCCATATTATTGACAGCCACTTCCAATATGAAAAAGCTAGAATGACCATAGCCCAAATACCCCTAAAGAGTGGGATCAAAGGTGATGGTGGAATTATACAGAGAAGGCAGGATTTAACAAATAAATATGATTGCTGAATCATTAAATTGATATTCCTTTTAGTCTCTAGTATCTTAGAGCAGCTAGAAGTAAAAACCTAAAATTGTGGAACTGTAACCCATACCAAACTCTGAAATCTATTCTATAACTAATTGTGCTGTGCTTTGAAATGTATTGCTTTTTTGTATATATATAATGTTTCACAGAAAAGAAAAAAATCGATTGTGATGATAAAAAGAGTATGTATTCCTTCTAGCCTCCAATGTTCTGGAGCAGCTAGAAGTAAACATCTGAGAAGATCGTATGGTAGCCTGTTCTTCAGCAGCTGGAGAGAGTGCCAAGCACGGGAAAATGGGAGGCAGCTCTACTGAGCGTAGATGTCCGAAAGGCGGGAGGTCCAGGCACTGGCTCGGCAGCTGTGTGCACACACTAGGCTCCACTCCCTGGGTGCGTGGATGACGTCCCCCTGCAGCCCATATCTAACCAGAGTACAAGAGAACTCACCAGTCTGCCAGGGCCAATGCGGACCCCAAAGCAGTAAGGGATAGACCCAACCTGATAGTTGCAAATGAGCAAAACCCCAAAACAACTTGGCTGATAAAATGTCAGTGGAGTCATAGATAGAACTCCTTCTATCACATGTCCACCTCCCTGCCACCCATCGGGGCTGTGGTGGGTGGGAGAGGGGGCTGGGGAGAGGGGATGGCACAGAGCCAGACCCCAAAGCCTCATATGTCTTCTTTACCTTCCTGGTGACCACATTATTTGGCCCTGAATTCTCTCCATATTCAAAATTGCATTTTCATTTATTTGTGTAAATTGTGCATTCCAGAACCTTCTTAAAGTCCGCATTCCCATGCTCAATCTTGAGGGTACTCTCTGGTCATGCCTTACTGTGAACCTGAAGGTCTGCGTAACTGGAGACAACCACGTGCATCAGAGAGGCCCTTACCCCAGGTCCCCAAGCTCATAAGACTTGGGTCACTCTTCTAGCTCCTGATCTGCCTTAGGACTGATCCCAATTCAAAGGTCCGGGGGTGCCCCAAGGTCATGGCCTGGAGCACAGTTCCCCCTGGAGGCACCCATGAGTGTTGTACCTTCTGTTCCAGCAGTTCCCTTCTGCTTCCACTTCTGGGCTCTGAGCACCTCCCAATGTGAATAAGGAGCAGCTGGAATTTTTTGTATTCTGGAGCCTCAGTTACAGCTTTACTGAGCGATAATTTGTAATGCACAACTGGAAACATGCTCCACTGAAAAGTGGGATTAACGAATGCACTGAGCATCACCCCCACTCCTTGCCTGGAAGAGTAGGTCTCAGCTTGTGAATTAATTGAAGCGACATGAATTATATGCAACTCTTCCAGAAAACAGAAACAGGAAGGTGCAGCAAGGGGAAAAAGTACTTCCCTGCTCATTTAATGGAGGTTCGCTTTAACTCAATACCAAAACCCACTGAAGACATCACAAGCAAACGACAGACCAATATCCCTCATGAATATAGAGGCAAAAACTCTCAATAAAATATTTGTAAATTGAACCCAGCAGCAAGCAAAAGACTCATACATCATGACCAACTGGGGTTGAACCCACAAAGGCAAGGTTCATTCAAAATTCAAAACTCGAATCAATGTGATTCACAATATTAAGAAACTAATGAGGAGGAAAACATCTGATTACCTCAACAGATGCATCTGATAACATTCAATATCCATTCATGATAAAGTCTCTCTCAAGATGCAAGGAATAGAAGAGAATTTTCTTAACCCAATAAGGAGCTATCTACAAAAATACCTGCAGCTAACATCAAACTAAATGGTGAAAGTCTGAATGTCTTTCCTTAAGGTCAGAAACAAACAAAGCATGAGAGGTCTTAGCCAGTGCAGTAAATTTAAAAAGCAAGCAAGTGAAGAAGGAAGGAAGGAAGGAAGGGAGATTAAAAAAAAATCTATTGATTGAAAAGAAATACTATTTTCTCCATTAAAAGATGACACAAATATCCCCTTAGAAAATCTCAAAGAGTCAACATCCACTAATAAAGCCAACAGCTCTGTCTCTTCTCTACACAAGTAAATCGTCTTCCCATCAGAGCATGTGTGAGCTGGACTTTTGCTGGCAACCCCGACACCTGTATTGGAGTGGGTTGACATTTCTTTAAGTGTCCCTCCTTCTCACTGACCATCTGTATAGTGAAACCACACAACACTGATAAAAGAAATCAACAAAGACTTAAACAAATGGTGAGATATGACTGCTTGTGGATTGAAAGACTCAGTATTAAGGAATTGGTTCTCCTCCAAACTGATCTGATGTATAGCTTCAACTCATTCCCAATCAAAATCACAGCAAGATTTTTTTTTGTAGAAAGCAGCTATCTAATGCTAAAACTGAGACGGACAGTCAAAGGACCTAGAATCACCAAAATAATTTTGATGAAAAGTAAGAAAGTTGGAGGACCTTCATGATTTCAGGACATACCATAATATATAGTCACCCAGGCAGTGAGAAAACAGATAAACAGATCAATTCAACCAAATAGAGTTTCTAAAAATAAAAACACACTTATTTACTCACTTGTTTCTTGATATACCAAGGCAAATCTCAATATGCCAGGGGAAATCTTTTTAACAACTAATGCTGATCAACTGGATATCCGTGTGGAAAAAACAAACTTCATCCCATACCTCACACCATATGCAGAAATTAACGCAAGTGGATCACCGAAACTATAGAACTTCTAGAATAAAACAACAAATAAAAACTTCGTAATCTGTTCTATATCTACTTATTGAAATGTACTTTGAAAATCATTGCTTTTTTTTTCTTTTCTTTGCATATATGTTATATTTAACAACAAAAAATGTTTTAAAAAAACTTTGTGATTTGGGACAAGCAAAAATTGTTTAGCTATGCTGAAAAAAACAGGAATCATAAAAGAAAAAAATAATCAATTGTAATTCATCAAAAATAAAAACATTTCATTTTTTTTAAAAGACACTGTTAAGTATGTGAAAGAACAGCCACAGATTGAGAGGAAAAATTGCAACACACATATCAGACAAAGGACGAATATCCAGAACCAAAAATTAACTCTATTTCAAAAACAGATCAAACAATTTGCAAATGGGGTCAAAAGATTCAACAAAAATATTTCACCAAAGAAGATACACAAATGGTCCACGCACACATAAAAAGATGTTCAATACTGTTAGCCATCAGGAAAATGCAATTTGAAAGCATGAGATGCCAGCACATGAAAAAGGCTGATCATAGCAATTGAATCCTGATTGAATATTATGGGATGGAAACTTTGATTGAATTGTTTCCATGGAAATGTGATGCATCAATTGAGCATCTAACCTTTCCGATTAGATGGAAATATGATCAGCTTATTCACAGTGTGTCTTCATTAGTTTACCAGAGTCTTTTAAAAGGGGAAACATTTTGGAGAAGCCTCAGATGCAGACACTTGGGGAACAAAAGCAACAGAGCTGATGGAGATGCAGACATTTGAAGATTCTTGGAGTGCCAGCAGAGAGAGCAGATTCCTAGACACGGACATTTGGAGATGCACAGCCCTGCAGGCATTGTCCTGTGCCTTCCATGAGAATCCTAAACAGGCCCAAACACAGGGTTGTGTCCCAGGGGAGCTAACTGAAGGCTCATAGATGTTTAAAGAGGAAACCACTGGCATCAGAAACTGGAGGCAATGGAATCAGGAACAAGGACCAGCAGATGCAAACCACATGCTTTCCCATGTGACAGACACTGGTCTTCCTTGGGTCAAGGTATCTTTCTCTGGATGTCTTAGTTTCATGGCCTTAGAACTGTAAACTTGTAACTTAATGAATTCCCTTTATAAAAAGCCAACTTGTTTCTAGTATATTGCATTCCAGCAGCATTAACAACCTAGTACAAAGAGGATATGGAATTCTCATGTGCTGCTGTTGGGAATTTAAATTGTATACCCTTTTTGGAAATGAATTAGATGGTGTGTTAGATTCAGTTGTCAACTGGGCCAGGTGAGCATACCTAGTCTTGTTGCTGCAGACATAAGCCAAAGGTACATGAACCTCTGTTGCCAATTACATCTGCAGTCGCTAGGAGGCGTGTCTGCTGCGATGACTGACGTTTGACTTAATTGGCTGGTGCTTAAATGAGAGAAGGCAATGTAGCACAGCCTAAGCAGCTCGGCATTCCTCATCTCAGCACTAGCAGCTCAGCCCAGGCCTTTGGTAGATGCAGAAAGAAGTCACCCCGGGGAAAGTTGTTGGAACCCAGGGGCCTGGAGAAAAGACCAGCAGAGACCATCCTGTGCCTTTCATGTAAGAAAGAACCTCAGTGGAAAGTTAGCTACCTTTCCTCTGAAGAACCAACAAAATAAATCCCCTTTTATTAAAAGCCAATCCGTCTCTGGTGTGTTGCATTCCGGCAGCTAGCAAACTAGAACAGATGGTTTCTTACTATGTTAAACATGCACAGTCATTTCTCTCCTTAGGTATTACCCAAGCAAAAATAAAAACATATGGCTTCACAGAGACTTATACCAAGTATTCACAGCAGTTTTATTTGTAATAGCTACACCCTAGAAGCAACTTGGAAAGTCCATCAACAGGAGCATGGATAGCAAATCAGGGTATAAATGTACAATAATATATTACTCATCAATAATATAGCAGTACCTTCATAACCTGGATGAATCTCAACATCATTATGGCAAGTCAAAGAAGAAAGACAAGATATTGCATATGGTATGATTCCATTAATATGAAATTCTAGAAAATGCAAACTAATCTATAGGGATAACACAGAACAGATTGGTATTTGTCTGGAGTTGAAGGAGATTAGGTAATAAAGAGACATGAGGAAAATGTGGGGGATGATAGAAATATACACTATCTTCATTGTAGTGATAGTTTCACAAGCATATACTTATGTCAAAACTCATGAGACTACACTGCAAATGTGAGTTGACCTCTGTTCTAGTTTACTAGCTGCCAGAATGCAATATACCAGAAACGGAATGGCTTTTAAAAAAGGAAATTTAATAGGTTGCTAGTTTACAGTTCTAAGGCTGAGAAAATGTCTCAATTAAACAAGTCTATAGAAACATCCAATCACAGGCATCCAGGGAAAGATACCTTGATTCAAGAAAGCTGATGAAGTTTAGGGTTCCTCTCTCAAGTGAGAGGGCACATGGCAAACACAGTTAGGGCTTCTTTCTCATCTGGAAGGGCACATGGCAAACATAGCACCATCTGCTAGCTTTCTCTCTTGGCTTCCAGTTTCATGAAGCTCCCTGGGAGGCATTTTCCTTTTTTATCTCCAAAGGTCGCTGGTTCGTGGACTCTCTGCTTCGTGGTGCTGCAGCATTCTCTGGTCTCTCCGAATCTCCTTCATTCTCCAAAATATTTCCTCTTTTATAGGACTCCAGAAACTTATTAAGATCTGCCCAAATGGGTGGAGACATGTCATCACCTAACCCACTCTTGGTTAAATCACATCTCCAGGGAGATGATCTGGTTACAGTTTCAAACATATAGTATTGAATAAGGATTATTCTGCCTTCATGAAATGGGATTTAGATTAAAGCATGGCTTTTCTAGGGGACATACATCCTTTCAAACCAGCACATTCCACCCTCTGGACTCTAAAAAAGACATGTTTTCTCTATATACAAAATACATTCATTCCATAATAATGTCAGAGAATCTGAAACCATTTTAGTAACTGTTCTGGTTTGCTAGCTGCCAGAATGCAACACACCAGAGATGGATTAGCTTTTAATAAAAGGGGATTTATTTTGTTGGTTCTTCAGAGGAAAGGCAGCTAACTTTCCACTGAGGTTCTTTCTTACGTGGAAGGCACAGGATGGTCTCTGCTGGTCTTTCCTCCAGGCCCCTGGGTTCCAACAACTTTCCCCGGGGTGACTTCTTTCTGCATCTCCAAAGGCCTGGGCTGAGCTGCAAGTGCTGAGATGAGGAATGCCGAGCTGCTGAGGCTGTGCTACATTGGGTTCTCTCATTTAAGCACCAGCCAATTAAGTCAAACGTCAGTCATCGCAGCAGACACGCCTCCTAGCGACTGCAGATGTAATTGGCAACAGATGAGGTTCATGTACCTTTGGCTATGTCCGCAGCAACAAGACTAGGTATGCTCACCTGGCCAAGTTGACAACTGAATCTAACTAACACAGTAACCATATACATGAAATACAAACTTAGAAATGTACAAACTCCTATCAAAGTTAGTTATAGGCATGGTCTGTTCTAAGGCACAATTATCCTCTGGCTTTGGATCTTTGAAAACTCATAACAAGTTATTTGTTGCCAACATACAAAGAAGAAACAATCATGGAATATATATACACATTTCCTTCGGGAGGAAAGAACACAGGAGTCATGGACCCACACAGTTTTGAAAACCCGCAGGGCAAAGTCCATTAGATTTCAAAGTCTGAGAGTCATTTATCTTCAGGGCTTCTGAAAGTGGCAGTCCCACCCTTTCCAAGGGCCTATGCAGCATCTTGCCTCTCTCCAAATGCAACCTTTGGGGACACTGGGAAGACCACCTTTTCCTCGGCTCCACCCTCTCCAAGCATCGGGGCTGCACCCAGGCTCTCTGTCATCTCTGGGGCACACACTCAACCCCTCTTAGTGGTGGCAGCCAGGCTCTCCCCAAACCCCAAGGAATGTGCTTCACTGTCTCTAAGGCCTGAAGCAACATGACCCTTCCACTGCAACGAGGTGGAAGGCCCACCCTTTGCCTTTGAGGCAAACTCACCCTCTCCACAGGCTTGGGTGGGTCCGCTTTCCTGGCCTGAAGCTTCTTGACTTCAGACCTCAGCCTCCATGGTTTGCCTCTGAAGTTATTTTTCCTCCAAGTCCCTTCTCTGTCCCTCTCAGTCCCAGCTGGCAGCAGTTCTCTTTATACAGGTCCCACAGCACTCTTGTTGGCTTTCTATGCAGTAGCCTTGGATCATGCCCATCAGACGTAAGGAGTTTCCACACATCCTTCCTTGATAACTCCATGTCCAGTCATGACTTTCTCTGAAATGGCTCGCTGGTTCCACATTTGGTTAAATTCTCACGTGAAGCACTATTCTATGGGGTCTCCCTTCCTGGAAGCCCAGAATTTTCCAGGACATCAATTTCTGGTTTCTTTGTACTCAAGAGTTCAGTTTTCAGCTTATCATTCTCCTGTCGCATTTCACTATAAGCTGAGAGGAGAAACCAGGCTGCATTTTCAACATTTATTTTGGAAATCTCTTCTGCTAAATATCTAAGTCCATGGCTTTTAAAATCTGCCTTCCAGCCAAAGCCACTAGTCAGTTTTGCCAGATTATCTGCCATTTTAAAACAAGGATCGCCTTCCTTCCAGTTTGCAATAAGACGTGCCTCATTTCTGTCTAAGCCTTGTCAGAGGTATCTTTAGAGCCCACATTTCTTCCAACAGTCTCTTCAAAGCATTCTAGGTCTTCTCTATCAAGGTTCTCACAACTCTTCCAGATTCTTCCCCTTATCCATTTAAAAAGCCATTCCAACATGTTTGGTACTTGCAAACCGCAGCAGCAGCACCCCACTCTCTGGTGCCAAAATCTGTTTACTAGCTGCCAGAATGCAATATACCAGAAATGGAATGGCTTTTAAAAAGGGAAATTTAATAAGTTGCTGGTTTACACTTCTAAAGCTGAGAAAATGTCCCAGTTAAATAAGACTATAGAAATGTTCAATCACAGGCATCCAGGGAAAGATACCTTGGTTCAAGAAGGCCGATGAAGTTCAGAATTTCTCTCTCAAGTAAGAAGGCACATGGAGAACACAGTCAGAGCTTCTCTCTCATCTGGAAGGGTGCATGTTGAACATGGTGTCATCTACTAGCATTCTCTCCTTGTTTCTGGTTTCAAGAAGCTCCCTGTGAGGCATTTTCCTTCTTCATCTCCAAAGGTCACTGGCTCATAGACTCTCTGCTTTGTGGTGCTGTAGCATTCTCTGCTCTCTCTGAATCTCCTTCATTCTCCAATATGTTCCCTCTTTTATAGGACTCCAGAAACTTATCAAGATCCACCCAAATGGGTAGAAACATGTCATCACCTAATCCAGCTTAACAACCACTCTTGATTAAATCAAATCTCCAGAGAGATGATGTGATTACAGTTTCAAACATACAGTATTGAATAGGGGTTATTCTGCCTTCATGAAATGGGATTTAGATTAAACCATGGCTTTTCTAGGGGACATACATCCTTTCAAACCAGCACAACCACTGTAACCAATTATATATCAATTAAGTTGTAAAAACAAATAGAAAGCCCCTTAAGCATATAATTAAAGAGTGATGAGAAAATATAATAAAGAAAACAAATAATTCATATATGGTTTAATTCAATAAGCCCATGTTTGGGAATTTATTCTACAGAAACAAAAAGCACCAGCCCTCAAGGGCATGTGTTCAAGAATATTTACCACTATATTATTTTCAGAAGCAAAATCAGAAACAATTTTAAATATCTGTCACTAGGTGAATGGACCAATAATTTATGGGACTTTCAATCAGGACTTTTATGCAATCATTAAAAGAATAATTTTAAGGTAGGTATATGTGTTTATATATGTATGCACGTATGTATGTATCCAAATATAGATATGTAAACATATAAAACTCAGAAGGATCTTTATGTTTACATGATTAAAAACAAAATGTAAAATACTGACTTCCAGAGAAGATGGCGGCTTAGTAAGACGCGCGGGTCTTAGTTCCTCCTCCAGAAAAGCAACTAAAGAAACAGAAACAATACGAAACAGCTCCCGGAGTCACGACAGAGACCAGAAAGACAGCGTACCCCATTCTGGAACAGCTGAACGGGCAGGGAGAATCTGCTGCGGTGAGCTACCCGAGGGGCGCGCATTTTCCCGGCCGGGGCAGCTGGCGACTGGGGTCCCCGCCACGCACGTGGCTCCCCGGCCTGACTGGGAACGTTGGATAGCGGGGCCCTCCCGTCACGCTTGGCGTTTCGGGCCAGCTGGGCAATTAGGACCGGCACTCTCCCAAGCCGCGGCGGCCAGCGACCCCCACCTCCACGCGCGGTTTCCCGGGCCGACTGCGGTGCAGACAGACGAGCGCCACGAGCGCCACCTACTGGGTAGGAAAAGAAAAACAGAGCCCAGAGATTTCACAGAAAAAGCTTTCAACCAGTTGGGTAACACACCCAGGGAAATCTGATCAAATGCCCAGAAACCAGCAGAAAATAATGGATGACGCTCGGAAAATTGAAGATATGGCCCAGTCAAAGGAACAAACCAATAGTTCAAATGAGATACAGGAGCTGAGACAACTAATGCTGAATATACGAACAGAAATGGAAAAACTCTTCAAAAACCAAATCAATAAGTTGAGGGAGGACATGAAGAAGACATGGGCTGAACAAAAAGAAGAAATAGAAAATCTGAAAAAACAAATCACAGAACTTATGGGAGTGAAGGACAAAGAAGAAAAAATGGAAAAAACAATGGATACCTACAATGGTAGATCTAAAGAGGCAGAAGCTACAATTAGTGAACTGGAGGATGGAACATCTGAATTCCAAAAAGAAACAGAAACTATAGGGAAAAGAATGGAAAAACTTGAGCAGGGGATCAGGGAACTGAATGACAATATGAAGCGCACAAATATACGTGTTGTGGGTGTCCCAGAAGGAGAAGAGAAGGGAAAAGGAGGAGAAAAACTAATGGAAGAAATTATCACTGAAAATTTCCCAACTCTTATGAAAGACCTAAATTTGCAGATCCAAGAAGTGCAACGCACCCCAAAGAGAATAGACCCAAATAGGCATTCCCCAAGACACTTACTAGTTAGAATGTCAGAGGTCAAAGAGAAAGAGAGGATCTTGAAAGCAGCAAGAGAAAAACAATCTGTCACATACAAGGGAAACCCAATAAGACTATGTGTAGATTTCTCAGCAGAAACCATGGAAGCTAGAAGACAGTGGGATGATATATTTAAATTACTAAAAGAGAAAAACTGCCAACCAAGACTCCTATATCCAGCAAAATTGTCCTTCAAAAATGAAGGAGAAATTAAAACATTTATAGACAAAAAGTCACTGAGAGAATTTGTGACCAAGAGACCAGCTCTGCAAGAAATACTAAAGGGAGCACTAGAGTCAGATACGAAAAGACAGAAGAGAGAGGTATGGAGTAAAGTGTAGAAAGAAGGAAAATCAGATATGATATATATAATACAAAAGCCAAAATGGTAGAGGAAAATATTATCCAAACAGTAATAATACTAAAAGTTAATGAACTGAATTTCCCAATCAAAAGACATAGAATGGCAGAATGGATTACGACCCAGCAATACCACTGCTAGGTATCTACTCAAAGGACTTAAGGGCAAAGACACAGACGGACATTTGCACACCAGTGTTTATAGCAGCATTATCTACAACTTCAAAGAGATGGAAATAGCCAAAATGCCCATCAACAGACGAGTGGCTAAACAAACTGTGGCGTATACCTACGATGGAATATTATGCAGCTTTAAGACAGACTAAACTTATGAAGCATGTAATAACATGGATGGACCTAGAGAACATTATGCTGAGTGAGTCTAGCCCAAAACTAAAGGACAAATACTGTAAGGTCCCACTGATGTGAACCGACATTTGAGAATCAGCTTGGAATATATCATTGGTAACAGAGACCAGCAGGAGTTAGAAACAGGGTAAGATAATGGGTAATTGGAGCTGAAGGGATACAGACTGTGCAACAGGACTAGATACAAAAACTCAAAAATGGACAGCACAATAATACCTAAGTGTAATGTAACTATGTTGGAACACTGAATGAAGCTGCACCTGAAATATGGTTTTTTGTTTGTTTGTTTGTGTGTTTGTATCTTTTGTTTTTGTTTTTTTTCTTTTTCCTTTTTATATATATATATATATTATTAGTATTATTATTTTAATTCTCTTCTCTATATTAACATTCTATATTTTTTTCTGTTTTGCTAGTTCTTTTCCTAAATCGATGCAAATGTACTAAGAAATGATGATCATACATCTATGTGATGATACTAAGAATTACTGAGTGCATTTGTAGAATGGAATGATTTCTAAATGTTGTGTTAATTTCTTTTCTTTTTTTTGATTAATAAAAAAAGTTAAAAAAAATGTAAAATACTGTGAACAGCATTATTGTCATGACACTTGATGGATGGATAATGGAAGGGTGGTGGCAGGATGGTGGGTGGATGGAAGTATGGGTGGTGGATAGATGATGGGTTGATGGATGGTGAATGGGTAATGGAAGGATGATGAATGGATTATGGAAGTACGATGAGTGAATGGAAGGATGATGGGTGGATTGACGGTGGACGGATGATGGCAGGATGACAGGTAGATGGGAGGATGGATGGTAGATGGATAATGGAAGTGCAGATGGTGGATGGATGATGGCAGGGTGATGGGTGGATGGAAGTATGGGTGGTGGATTGATGATGGGTGGATGGATGGTGGATGGAAAATGGAAGGATGATGATGGATGGATTATGGAAGTACGATGAGTGAATGGAAGGATGATGGGTGGATTGATGGTGGATGGATGATGGCAGGATGACAGGTAGATGGAAGGATGGATGGTAGATGGTTAATGGAAGTGCAGATGGTGGATGGATGATGGCAGGGTGATGGGTGGATGGAAGTATGGGTGGTGGATTGATGATGGGTGGATGGATGGTGGATGGGAAATGGAAGGATGATGATGGATGGATTATGGAAGTACGATGAGTGAATGGAAGGATGATGGGTGGATTGATGGTGGATGGATGATGGCACAATGACAGGTAGATGGAAGGATGGATGGTAGATGGATAATGGAAGGATGGATGGTGGATGGATGATGGCAGGATGATGGGTGGATGGAAGAATGGATGGTGGATGGATAATAGGTGGATGGATGATGAAAGGATCATGGGTGAATGGAAGTGTGGATGGTGGATGGGTGATACATAGGGCATCCATAGGCCGATGGACAGCTAGATCTCCTATGTGCTCACACATGTGGGTACAGAGAAAAGCGAGGCACTAAACAACTATTACCAGTTACTAAGGAAGGCTGAATTGAAAAACTTTGGAAAAACATTGTTCCTATATTTCTGAATTATTTAACTTGTAAAAATGAACATGCTTTACTCTTCTTATTATTAAAAAAATAAGGTAAAAACAAAAAGCACTAAAATAAAAAATAGGGACAACATTCAACTTACTTTGAAATGCATCCAAAAAGTACAATGATTGGCTCGTTAGAGAGGAGGCTGGAGAGACAAAGGTCAGATAAAGCAAAAGTAATAAATTTTCAATTGTAGGTTTTAGGTGCATTTGTTTCACAGTTTGACATTTACTTTCATAGTGAGACATACAAGGAAAAACTGACATGAAGCAAAACAAAACAGACATGAAGATGACAGCTTTGGTAACTGCAAAAAGTTAAGCCCATGCTATAACAGGCACCCCATGCCTTCTTGGATGGCTCAGGCTCCAGGCAAATTCCTTTCCACAGTTCTTGGCAGCACAGCTTTAATCTGCTGCTCAGGTCACTGCAGGAGTGCAAAGACTCTCCATGCATACAGAGGCTGGTGAAGGTTTAGGGAACCAGTCCCCACCCTTCCAGGGTCACAGAAGCACAGCCAGGCTGCCCTAACCCCCAGGGTGCCAACAGTGTCTTTGTTATAGGGCTTAACATCAGCACATTTAATCCTCCAATGACACTATCTTTTCTCATTGTCCTTTTTTCCTTTGGTGGAAGCTGAAGCACCAGACAATCATGTCACCTAGGTGAGATCTCACAGCAGCAAGAAAGCAGTCCGGTCTCCAGGAGTCTCCTGTGCTTATGTGGCCACTTGAGGAAATGAGGGGGGTGGGTCTCACCAGGAATGCAGGAACTTCTGCCCCCACCCCAACTCCAATATCAGCCCCCAAGTCCCAGTGGAACTCTCTGCCACTTCCCCTGGCAGTGGCTGCAGGCAGGAGCTGACTGGGAAGAGGCCAAGCCCCTCCTTACTCTTACTCTCTGGACTTGCCTAGAGCCCATTCTCCAGGGTGCGATAAGGAGACCGCTCAGCCACCGGCTTCTCTCCCTCCCTCCTCTGGGACCAGGATAACCCCACATCCCCCGAGAGTGTGGGGCACTCCCAGGACAGACTTCCCTCTCACCTGGCCAGGGCCACATCCACAGTTGCTGTAGGACTTGGGTCCCCTGTGGTTGCACCATTGACTCTTTTTCTCACATATTCCATGGCACTCTGGGCCACCTACACAAACCAAGGCCCAAAGGGCATGCCAGGCATCCCATCCTGAGACTGCTTTTTTTTAGAATGAGTCACACTGAATATTTATTTTCATGTCTTGGTCCACTTTCTAAGGCAGGAGGACCAATGGTCTGGGTGGGCTGGGTGTCAAAGCAGAGGCAGGAAACCAAGGCCAGTGTCCATCATAAGCAGTTAGGGTCCCTGGGCTAAGTGTGCACTGCAGGCTGGGGTGCACAGATCAATGCAGCTTTCCAAAGAGGTGTTCGAGATCTGGGGCATGCAGCCTCTGCCCTTTGCTTTTGTTTTTGGTAAAGTCTCTCAGAGATGCCAGTACTTCATTTTCAAATATTTCTAGGGCTGGTTTTGCTTCTGTGACCCAGTAGTGACTTTCATTCATTACTGGACTCATTAATCAGGAGATCATAAAGGTTTAGCTGTTTCTGTCATTTGGTGCAGATTATTCTTTAGCAAAGAGGCTAAAGAGAGTACAGTTTTCCAACATTCCCCTCTGTCTGCTTTTATAGAGTAGGCGGGCTGTTTTAGTTTCTAGAGACTTATTGATTTGCTCCTGCCATGGAGGCAAGGGAATTTCATTCATGTGTTTTGAGAATCTGCTGGGCTGTCACCTCTGTAGATGCATCTGATGTCACTACTGACCAAAAGAGACACTGGGCTGCGACTTGATAGCACAAGCGTCTGTGCCAGAGCTGGTAACACCATGACCACTGCCATTTTCCCCAACCAGCACCCTGAGACTGCACTTTAATAAGGACCCAAGACTACCACTGCAAGGGGAGGAGGGGTCTTCTTGGAAACTGCTTGTCCCAAAGGGAGACGTATTCCAGGCCCTCTTCACCCCTAAAACAGCCCAATCTTGAGGTTTTGGCTGGGCTGAAGCAATGACAAAGATGTGCACTCAAGGCTACGTGTTCTGAGCTGATTCCCAAGAGGAAGCAGAGTAGAAGGTCCAGGGATCACCACAGCCCCATGTTCATTAAAGAGGCTTCTGTCACTTCCCACATCCTGCTTTATTATTATAATAAATTTTGTCTCATTTCCACTGGCTGGAAATGGTAGTGTGATGTGACCATATGTCCCTTGGGCATTACACAAATCCTACAGAGCTAAGAACATGCTTGTTTCAGCTGACTGACCTCTTTAACCTTGGGGAACCACTTGGTAAACAACCTCAGGTAATTATTTCCAGAGAGCCGATCAAAGCCCTTGGGAAAGCTGAGGAGGCCTCCTTGCCTCTTCCTGACTGTACACAGCACTCCTGCCTGTTGCTCCATCCAGAACCAAAATCAGGTGTGGAAAACAACATGGTATAGGGAAAGGGAGAGCTCCAAGCCACTCAGCCTGACCATAATGACACCGCATTTGGAGATGTGGCTTTCTCATCTTTTAATGGAGAGAAATGCCTAGGCAGAGTTCCAGGTCCTGAGTGTAGGGTCTATGCCAAATGAGTTAATTGCAAGTTGGATCCACATCCCTTCTAAGAGTAGGACCCATATCTTCTCTATGGTAGGATCCATGCCCCTTCTCTGTGTAGGACCCATGCCACATCTAAGAGATGGACCAACATCCCTCAGAGTTGACCCATGACCCTTCTATAGGGGGATCCATGTTCAAAGAGTTGACCCATTTCCCTTCTATGGTAGGACCCCCACCCCTTCTATGAGTAGGGTCCTCATCTCTTTTTTGAGTAGTGCCCTCATCCCTTCCATGGAGGAGCTGTTTCCCCTCTAAGAGGACTCAGGTCCCTTCTATGGGTAGACCCATATGTCTTCTATAAGTATGGTCTTTGTTCCTTTTATGAGTAGGGCTTTCTTCCTTTTTTTCATAGAAAGACCCATGTTCTTTCTATGAAAAAGACCCACATCCCTTTTAAGAGTAGGACCCACGTCCCTTCTATGGGTAAGAACCACATCCCTTCTATGTTTAGGTCCCTTGTGCCTTTTCTGGATAGGACCCGTGCTGGTTTGGAACTATTATATACTCCAGAAAAGCTATCTCTTGTTCCTGATCCAATCTTGTGCGGTCAGTTCTACTGTTTAGGGTGGGAAACTTTGATTGGATTGTTTCCATAGAAATGTGACACACTCAGTGGTGGGTGTGACTTTTGATTAGATGCAGATGTGACTCCATCCATTCAATATTGGTCTTGATTAGTTTACTAGAGTCATTTAAAGGGGGAAACATTTTGGAGAAACCTCAGATTCAGATGCTTGGAGAGCAGAAGTGACAGAGCCAACACAAGACCCAGATGTTTGGAGATTCAGGGCCCAGCAGATGCCACCATGTGCCTTTCCATGAGATCCTAAGTGAGCCATAACTTGGAAAGAGTCAGGGGAAGCCAAGAGATGAAACCCAGCCCAGGAGTAGCCAAGTGAGGAACCTCCACAGGAAACAAAGGCTAAAGGCAATGTAGTCCAGGAACAAGGAACCAATAGATGCCAGCTGACATAGGTGTTCCAGACAGCATCATCCTTTGTTGAGTGGAGGTAAGCTTTTGTTGGTGCCTTAATCTGGACATTTTCACAGTCTTAGAACTATAAATTTGTAATGTAATAAATTCCCTTTTAAAAAGCCATTCCATTTCTCATATATTGCATTCCAGTAGCTTTAGCAAACCAATACAGGACCCACATCCCATGTAAGAGTAGGACCCACGTCCCTTTTATGGGTAGGACCCCCATCCCATCTATAGATAGGAACCATGTCCCTTTTAAAAGTAGGACTCACACCCCTTCTATGAGTAAGACCCTTGTCTCTTCTAGGAGTAAGACCCACATGCCTTCTAAGAGTGGGGGCAGCTGCCAGATATGGAAAAGTCCATTGATTCACCTTGGCTGGCTTTGTGTGGCTGGAATAAGCGATGGGGAATGACCAGGAACCATGATGACCCACGTCTTCCATGTGCCTCAGTGTGCTCAGGGCAATCCGTGGCTGCAGTGGGAACCCTAACCACCAGGGGTCTTTCTTAGCAAAGAGAAAGGATGCCCAGGAGATCCAGAGCTAACATGTTCTGATCCAAACTCCCTGCAACCACTGGGCCCACCCACTCACCACACCCTGCATGGTGGTCAAGATGTTTCATCCTTATTCTTCAAGACCTGGAGTGAGACTGGTCCCTTGGAGGCATGAGCAAGACCCTGGAATAAACTTCAAGCCCTGAAGATGATGGGTAACCTTAGGCTCAGCATATGCTCTACATGAACTCATTCTCGCCAGACCCCATGGGCTTCTGTTTGCCTTCCCTTGACTCCTCCATGGTGGGCTTCAAGGAGTTAACACCTACTCTTCTTCCATTGTAAAGCAGAGATAATAGTCAATACCCACAACTATCAGCAACAAGAGGGTTTCCTTTTCACCAGGGAAAGAGCCTCACACCGGTTTCTCATCCGCACTGCACAGATGCCTCAGATCCTTCACAAAGGCCTATAGCAGAGAGAAAGATAGAACAAGAACTTCTGGTGGTGATCAGGTCCCACAGCCATCACCCATGCAGTGTAGGGGGAAATGCTGGTTACTCACAGGTAAATAATGCTGACGTGCAAAGCTGTGATGAGAACTAAGGTGCCAAGCATATCTCTTGGTGCATGGTAGTAACTCAAAGTAAAAGGTAGTTATTTTGAT
Source organism: Tamandua tetradactyla (assembly GCF_023851605.1). NCBI lineage: Eukaryota > Metazoa > Chordata > Mammalia > Pilosa > Myrmecophagidae > Tamandua > Tamandua tetradactyla. The sequence goes on from NC_135339.1 coordinate 8,383,899, forward strand.
GAGCCAGTTTGAAAATATTAGATACCCCAGAAAATCCATGTTTTCATCTTGATCCAATCTTGTGGAAGAAGCCTTTCATTTTAATCCTGATTCAATGCTATAGGTTGGAAACCTCTGATTAGATTATCTCCATGGAGATGAGACACACTTAGTTGTGGGTGCGAACTTTGATTAGATGGAGATATGACTCCACCATTCCCAATGGCTCTTGATTAGTTTACGTGAGTCTTAAAAAGGGGAAACATTTTGGAGAAAAGACAGAAATGAAAGAGCCAACAGAAACTTTAGAGCAGAGCTAACATAGATGCTGACACTTGGAGAACAGAGACACGGATGTTTGGAGATGCTTGGAGTCCAGAAAATGTTGCCATGAGATGTTAAGCAAGCTAGAACCTGGAGAGAGCCAAGAGATGAAAACCAGCCCTGGAGAAGCAAAGTAAGGAGCCCCTACAAGAGAGAGAGGCTGAAAACAACAGAGCCCAGGAGCAAGGGACAAGTAGATGGCAGCCACATGACTTCCCAGCTGACAAAAGTCTTTCTGACCTATTAGCCTTTCTTAAATTAAGGAGTCCTTACCTGGATGCCTTAGTTTGTACATTTTCATAGGCTTAGAACTGTAAATTTATAACTTATTAAATTCCCCTTTATAAAAGCCATTCCATTTCTGGTATATCACATTCTGGAAGCTTCCAAACCAGAACATCTGATAAAATTATATAAAGGCAGCCCCGGGGACCTCTCAGAGCCAAAACAAACAAATAAAAAAACAAACAAAAAAAACTTGTGACCTATTTCTTTGAGTTTCCTCTTCAGTTTCCTTTTGATATATTTTGAAATTTGAAATCCATACTAAAGCAGCTGACCTGGTTCATTATATTTGACCCATAAATATAAAGACCACCTGCCCTAAACCCATCCTTATAAGACAGACAATCCTCTGTCCAATTGATAGAATTCAAGCTCATTCCTTTTTCTGACTATAAAAATCACTTGCCTAGGAGAGCAAAGCTTTCTCCATTTTTTTTTTAAACACGATCAAGATTCCCTGCTGCAGCAAAGCTTTTGGTGATAAAATGCTGCCCTCTGCAAACTCGACTTTTTCTATTACTTTTATCGTATGCAGAGATGACGCAGCAAGGGGAGATGCAACACACTTTCGGGGTCAACCCCCCCTCCGTCCCTTCTCCCACATCCCTAAGGCTGACCAGCTTGAGCAGGAGAGGATTAAAGGCTTATTGGGGCTGGAAGCCTCACCCTGACTCCTGCACTTAGCCCCAGACCTTCTGTCTGCCAGCTGAGAAGGACAAGGGAGGAAGGACACAGCGGCGAACAGAGCTGAGGCCCAGTGGACACTCAAGGGGCCTCTACTGCAGGGCCCAGCCTTCCTTCTGGATCCCCACGATGAGACAATGGATCTTGCTTCTGTCCACTCTGCTGTGTGGCCTGGCTGGCCGAGAGTACCTCTTCCAGCCGAGCCTGGTGCTGCACATGGCCAAAATCCTCCTGGATAACTATTGCTTCCCAGAAAACCTGCTGGGCATGGAGGAAGCCATCAAGCAGGCTGTGAGGAGTCGCGAGATTCTGGGCGTCTCAGACCCCCAGACGCTGGCCCACGTGTTGACCAGCGGCCTGCAAAACTCCCTGAATGACCCTCGGCTGCTCGTCTCCTACGAGCCTGGCACCCCAGAGGCTCTGCCGCAGGCCCCAGCGCTCAGCAACCTCACAGGGGATGAGCAGCTGGCCAGGCTGCAGAAGGACGTCCGCTCTGAGATTCTGGAAGGCAACGTGGGCTACCTGCGTGTGGACGACATCCCGGCCCAGGAAGTGATGAGCCAGGTGGGGGGCATCCTGGGGGCCGAGGCGTGGAGGGAGCTGGCCGGCACCTCGGCCTTGGTGCTGGATCTCCGGCACTGCACCAGGGGCCACGTATCCGGCATCCCTTACCTCGTCTCCTACCTGCTCCCTGGAAACTCGGTCCTGCACGTGGACACCGTCTACAACCGCCCCTCCAACACGACCACAGAGATCTGGACCTTGCCGCGGGTCCCCGGAGACAGATACAGTGCCAACAAGGACGTGGTGGTCCTGACCAGCGGCCGCACGGGGGGCGTGGCCGAGGACATCGCCTACATCCTCAAGCGGATGCGTAGAGCCATCGTAGTGGGCGAGCGGACCCTCGGGGGGGCCCTGGACCTGCAGAAGCTGAGGGTGGGCCAGTCCAACTTCTTTCTTACCCTACCGGTGTCCAGATCCCTGGGGCCCCTCGGCGGGGGCAGCCAGACATGGGAGGGCAGCGGGGTGCTCCCCTGCGTGGGGACGCCGGCCGAGCAGGCCCTGGACAGGGCCCTGGCTATCGTTGCCCTGCGCCGGGCCCTGCCGGCAGCCATCCGGGCCCTGGGGGATGCCCTGGAGAGGTACTACACCCTGGTGGACCGCGTGCCGGCCCTGCTGCACCACCTGGCCACTGCGGACTTCTCGGCCGTGGTCTCCGAGGAGGATCTGGTCACCAAGCTCAACGCCGACTTGCAGGCGGTGTCCGAAGACCCCCGGCTCCTGGTGCGTCGCGGGGGGCCTCGAGAAGCCACTCTCAGGCCCGAGGCTGGAGCCGACGCGTCCCAGGGGCCGGCCCTGGCGGTGCCCGAGGACGAGGCCACCCAGCAGGCCCTAGTGGCCTCCGTGTTCCAGGTGTCGGTGCTGCCCGACAACGTGGGCTACCTGCGCTTCGACAGGTTCGCCGACGCCCCGGTGCTGGAGGCGCTGGGCACGCACATCCTGCGCCAGGTGTGGGAGCCCCTGCAGGACACGGAGCACCTCATCTTGGACCTGAGGTCCAACCCCGGGGGCCCGTCCCCCGCCGTGCCCCTGCTGCTTTCCTACTTCCAGGACCCCGACGCCGGCCCTGTGCGCCTCTTCGCCACCTACGACCGCCGGGCCAACCGCACCCAGGAGCACTTCAGCCGCGCGGAGCTGCAGGGCCGGCGCTACGGCCACAGGCGCGGCGTGTACCTGCTCACCAGCCACCGCACGGCCACGGCCGCCGAGGAGTTCGCCTTCCTCATGCAGTCGCTGGGCTGGGCCACGCTGGTGGGCGAGATCACGGCGGGCAGCCTGCTGCACAGCTGCACCGTGCCCCTGCTGGAGGGCCCCGCGGGCGGCCTGGTCCTCACCGTGCCGGTGCTCACCATCATCGACAACCACGGCGAGTGCTGGCTGGGGGGCGGCGTGGTCCCCGATGCCATCGTGCTGGCCGAGGAGGCCCTGGACCGTGCCCGGGAGGTCCTGGACTTCCACCGCAGCCTGCCGGCCTGGGTGGAGGGCACCGGGCAGCGGCTGGAAGCCCACTATGCGCGCCCGGAGGTCGTCGGGCAGACCAGGGCGCTGCTCCGGGCGAAGCTGGCCCAGGGAGCCTACCGCACGGCCGTGGACCTCGAATCGCTGGCCTCGCAGCTGACCGCAGACCTGCAGGAGGCGTCCGGGGACCACCGGATGCTGGTGTTCCACAGCCCCGGGGAGCCGGTGGCCGAGGAGTTGCCCCTGCCGCCCCCCGCTGTCCCCTCTCCTGAGGAACTCACCTACCTCATCGAGGCTGTGTTCAAGACAGAGGTGCTGCCCGGGCGGCTGGGCTACCTGCGCTTCGACGCCATGGCCGAGCTGGAGACGATGAAGGCCCTGGGGCCGCAGCTGGTGCCGCTGGTGTGGCACAGGCTGGTGGACACGGCCGCGCTGGTGGTGGACCTGCGCCAAAACCCCGGCGGCTACACGGCCGCGGTGCCGCTGCTCTGCTCCTACTTCTTCGCGGCCGAGCCCCACCGGCACCTCTATTCTGTCTTTGACCGGGCCACCTCGAGCGTCACACAGGTGTGGACGGTGCCCCAGGTCGCTGGCCCACGCTACGGCCCCGACAAGGACCTCTACGTGCTGGTGGGCCACGGCAGTGGCGCAGCAGCCGAGACCTTCGCCCACGCCATGCAGGATCTGCAGCGAGCCACCGTCATCGGGGAGCCCACGGCCGGGCGGGCCCTTTCGGTGGGCATCTACCAGGTGGGCCGCAGCCCCCTCTATGCCTCCATGCCCACCCAGACGGCCCTGAGCACCTCCACGGGGGAAGCCTGGGGCCTGGCGGGCGTGGAGCCCGACATTGCCGTACCTGTGGGCGAGGCCCTCACCACCGCCCAGGACGTCGTGGCCCTGCGTGCCAAGGTGCCCACGGTGCTGCAGACAGCCGGGAAGCTGGTGGCTGACAACTACGCCTCCCCCGAGCTGGGGGCCGAGGTGGCGGCCAAGCTAAGCCGACTGCAGAGCCGCTACGCCAGGGTGACCTCCGAAGTGGCCCTGGCCGAGATGCTGGGGGCTGACCTGCAGACACTCTCTGGTGACCCCCACCTGAAGACGGCACACATTCCTGAGGATGCCAAGGACCGCATTCCAGGGATTGTGCCCCTGCAGGTAAGGGATGAGGGGCCTGGGGCCTCAACCTGCCCTGGCATGAGTTGACCAGTTGTCCAGGTTCTGCTTCAAGCTGGGCAAAGGCTTGTAGACTTAGTTCAGTGTCCAGGCTTTCACCTACCAATCTCAATCCCGCTTCCTCTCTCACCCCATCATCCCACCCACTCCCTGTGCACCTCTGTAGGACATGCCTACCCATGGGACCCAGTTTGAAAAAGCCTGGGGAAGGAGAAAGAGCTTCACTCTTGGCTGGGTGGAGGGCAAGTGTTGGCAGGGTTCTCATTTCAGTGCTGGGAAAAAGATTGGTAGGATGCATGAGGACACCACACTGTGATTTCCTCCTCAGTAGCCACGGGATTCTTGCTATTCCCCAACCCTGCCTACCAAGATGCCAGTGGGCAGGGTGGGGCTGGGTCACAGGCAGACGGCCTGGCCTCCCAGTTGCCCCAAAACGTAAGTGTGGAGCCTGGCATGGGCCCTGGGGCTGATGGGGTGCCTAGGACAGCCCAGAGACCAACAGCACCAGCCTTCTAGAGTTAGGTTCCACCACCCACCATCTCCACCCCCAATGCGTAACTCAGCAGGGTGACTTGTGATCCAAGGACAAGTTGGATAGGAAATTTTGAGCAAGGCTACTGGGGTCAAAGTATTTGACAGCAAGCAGTGAAGCTTGGAAAAATGGTGAAAAAGTCAACCCCAGGTCTAGAGGAGGGAAGTTCTCAAGGCCCTTGACCAAAGTGGTCTTAAGATACACGTGATCCTCCAGTGAGTGCTAAGAGCTCAGCCAAAGCATCTCCTCGGGCTGTTTGCTCACCGGTTGTTTTACTCAGGGGGCAGAGGTGGGAAAGGTGGTCTTTGTCTTGGTTTCTCTTGAAAGCATAGCCTGAGATGGGGATGTGAATGCAGGCCATTTATTTGAGGATAATGGCTAAAGCGGGGTTGAGTGGTCAGGAGAGCGTGAACGGAAAGAGGGGCAAGCCAACATCTGGGGCATTGTTGAAGGCAATGGGGGCTCAAGACCACCAGGACCCTGACGATGTGGGGCCATCCCTCTGTGGGCAGGAGGGCTTGACCCGGCCACTGTCACCTTCCACTGGCTGAGAGTGGCCTCAGGGATAAGGACTGTCTCACTCACTGAGACAGAGCATGCTCACCCAACTTCAAAGAAGGTCCTGAGCAGAGAGTGGAATGGTGTAGAGTCTACCTGAACTCCATCTGCCACAGAATTGTCATCCCCTTTTGAACAAAGGGAGAATGAGGCCCTGAGGGGTGCAGAGAAGAGTGGCCTGTGTCAAAGGGCATGTGAGTGATGGTAGAGCCAGGCCTGGAGGTCAGCTGTTCCCATCAGCACAGCACAGCTCACCGCCCAGCTGCCCTTCAGTGGACCCTGGAAAGACAGTGAAGGAGGAGTCCACAGTCATGATTGGAGTCCGATGCAGATTCAAATTCTGACTTCCGTTCCCCAGCTACACGCCCACATGAGGGTCACTTCATTTTCAGTTTGTCATTGAAAAGACAGAGAAAAAATCTACTCTCCAGGATACCCGAGAGGCTGACAATATGGGTTGCAAAAAGCTTAGCACAGGCCTGGGCAGCAGGTAGTCAGGCCCTATTAGCAGGAAGAAGACAAGGCCAAGGTCACCAGGAACTGGCTGGTAAGGCTGGGGGTGGGGGCTCAGCTCTGATTGGCAGGCGTGAACAGTCCTTTGAAGGAGGGTGCCCCAGAGGACACGAGGTAGTCCCGGGACTCCCACCCATGTGGATTTCCTGGGCCCTGTCCTAGGCTGAGCCACCTCTGGGCCAGTCAGCAGCACCCACCAACTCCCGCCATATGTCAGTCTCCTTCCTGTGCCCTCACTGTGTCTGTGCTATCGAGGAGGAGGTTCCTGGATCCTGCTTCCCTGGGTCGGCCATAGGTGCCCCCATCTCTGAGCCTGACCTCCAACCCCCCACAGATACCCGCCCCCGAGGTCTTCAGAGACCTGATCGAGTTTTTCTTCCGCACAAACGTGTTCGAAGACAACATCGGCTACCTGAGGTTCGACGTGTTTGCAGACTGCGAGCTGCTCGTCCAGGTCTCTGAGCTGTTGGTGCGGCACGTCTGGGCGAAGATTGTGCACACGGACGCCATGGTCATCGACATGCGGTCAGTGCGGAGGGGCCGCTGGTTCTGCAAAGTCCCCAAGGGAGGGAGAGCAGCTCTGGGCCAGGGGACAGGAGCAGAGAAGGAATGGGTCCCCTGCCCACCAGGGCTCCAGAGCGAGCCCGGGGGTTCTGTTTTACTTGGCCTGGGGAGGGGGCAGCACTGGTCTTTCCCTAAAGCCCCTCGGCGAAGCCTGATGTGCATCCCAGTGGCAAATCTCAGCACTCACCCAGCAATTCCCAAATCATCAGGCAGGTGGGTCACCCGCTCAGAGAGAGGAGATTAAAAAAACCCTGATTCCTGGGCCCCTCCCCAGCCCTGCCAAATCAGAACCCAGAGGGTGCGGCCTGGCAATCTGCATATCTGACAGGCCGCAGGTGATCCCCTCTCCCCCAGGCCCTCATCTTCTGCTTCTATGAAACATGCCTTATATATGAAGAGATCCCAGCAGAGGGCAAGGGCTGGAGGTGGAAGATGCTCCCAGGCCGTGGCAGGGCCCAGGCTTTCTGTGACCCCCAGGCCCAGCAATGGACATGCCCCAGGCATCCTCCGTGGGCACAGGAGGGCTGGCTGCTTCGCCTCAGGAGCCGACGCTCTCACCCTCCCCTGCTGCTGGAGTAGCAGCAGGGGCTGGCGGAGAAGGAGCACCAAGCCCAGTTCTGCCTCATTGGCCACCAAAGTCACCAGGTTCTGAGCCATCAGTGGGTGACCCTGGGTTCTCATGGGCTTCTCTCCTCCCTGGAGGACTGCAGGCCAAGCATCCCTGGTGCTCAGGTTTTGTGTGTGCTGAGAGCAGGAGCTTGGGGGGCCTCCCGTAGTGCCTTTGATCATTTTATTCCTCAAACTCTCTATCAAACACGCAAGTAACTTCGTGGCGGGACCCTTTCCTTGTCACTGTCCCATCCATATATTTTAAAGAGGAAAAGACCCACCTTCCGGGGACACTTTGGTTAAAAACCCTTCCATTCCTGAGATTGGGAGGTACAGACACTGAGCCCTGAACCCCAAACTCAGCTAGGCATGCTCACACCATGGCTGGAAGAGGCTTAAATGTGTCACCAGCCCTGAACTCCTCCTTTTCCACCTGGGATCCAGGGGCCCCGTGAGGGGGGACACCCCACTCATTGTCACACAGTGAGGCAAATTCAAACGGTCCAGAATTCAGATCCTTTCTTATGGGCAGTTCCGTACCCTGAGTCCTCGGCACTGGGTCCACGTCAGAGATCCAAACAAAGGCACCCAGGGGATCTTCAGGGTTCTCAGTGTTTCCCAATGCGTGCTCCCCTCACAGGAGGCGTGGGGGCGGGGAAGAATTCCCTGGTCAATCAGTGGGGGAGACTGATCGGCACGGTCATGCTTGCAGGACTTGTCAGAGCCTTGGATGTTTCATATGTGATCAGAGAGGGAGGATACAGTAGGCAGTGGTTTCTAAACTCATTTGACTGCAGAGGCTCTCGTTTTCAAGAGACTTGAACTCTGGAAACACTCTGAGAAATGCCAACCTGAAGAGTGATGTAGAAGGAGATGGTGACCGACCAGAAGCTGCTGTAATCAGAGCACTCCATGGACAAAGATCCAGCCTAAATGTGACCTCTGCCCCACGCTGGGCTCTACTTCCTCCCCCAGGTTCAATCTTGGTGGCCCCACCTCCTCCATTCCAGCCCTGTGCTCTTACTTCTTCGACGAGGGCCCTCCAATATTGCTGGACAAAATCTACAACCGGCCCAGTGACTCCATCAATGAAATCTGGACCCAAACCCAGCTGGCAGGTGCGTGGAATGGCATTCTCCTTGCAGCTTATCATTCCAGGAGCTCCTGATGTTGGCCTTCCTCATAAATAAATCAGGGCAATACAGCTTGGCTTCAGTAAGATAAACAGCAGCTAAATATAAAGACGCTGACCTGGTCCACGTGCTTTGTGCATAACATCCTTAATCCCCACAAAACAGGCACTGTTATGCCCATTTTCAAGGGGAGAAAATGAGTCCCAACTAGTTTGAGTATCTTGCCTATGGTGACACAGCTAGCAAAAGAGTCAAATTTGAACACTGGTTTTTCTAAGAGCATAAAGTCCCTGGCAGTTTGCAGCCTTGAGCAAAGTGAGAAGACCCCTGCTCATGGCTCTAGAGCCCCCTCCCTGCCAGCGCTAAGCCCAATATCCAAGACAATGCACCTTGCCTGAACCCAGCAGCAGCGTTTAGCACACCTGCCCAAGAAAGTTCACGATTTCCACCAGCCTTCCATTGCTGGGCTGGATCCAGAGCAGGGACAGGAGGTGCCTCAGTGGACTCTGGACTGGGAGGCCACCACACCAGCTCCTTTCTGGTTAGGGGAGTTGGGAACCTCAGTCCATTTCCCTTGTCAGCATGCAGAAACTGGGGCTCAGAAAGGTCAAGCGATGTGCCGGGAGGACCTGGGGTGGTGAATCGATGCCCGACTCTGAAGCGCCTTGTGTCTTCCAGGGGACCGCTATGGCTCCGTGAAGCCTGTGGTCATTCTGACCAGCAGCGTGACAGCAGGTGCCGCGGAGGAGTTTACCTACATCATGAAGAGGCTGGGCCGGGTACAGGTCATCGGGGAGGTGACCAGCGGGGGCTGCCAGCCGCCACAGACCTACCACGTGGACGACACGCACCTGTACATCACCATCCCCTCGGCGCGCTCCGTGGGCTCCGCAGACGGCAGCTCCTGGGAAGGGGTGGGCGTGGCGCCCCACGTGGAGGTCCCCGCAGACACCGCCCTCGCGCGAGCCAAGGAGATGCTGCAGCGCACCCTGCCGAGAGCGAAGCGCAGCTCGCGCCTGCACAGCCAAAGGGTGGGGCTCCCAGAGCCGCGCCCCAGGGCGGGCGGAACCTCCCGGCCTCCCACGAAGGGCCCTCCTGTGTGGGGTCCTGCCCCGGACCTCTGACGGGCAGCACGGGGCAGCCTGGAGCTCCCGTGGGGCTTGGACTGGAGGCATCCTTGGAGCTCATTTATACCCTCTCGTCACCAGCGCAGCAACCTCCCTGGTTGTACACGCCAGGGACAGGGAGCTCACCCCCTGCAAAACCTCTCCCTTCCATCTTCACACGGTAGACACCGGGGGAGCTCACGTCCCCACCCATCGCCACTCTTCCTAAGAGCCCAGCCCTGGTCCTCAGGTTCTCACCCAGAGCAGCTCTGTCCAGAGGAGCTGCAGTGGGAGCTGCACATGGGCGCCAGGAAAGTCATTTTAAATTTCCCAGTAGCTACATTAAAAAAAAAAAAAAAAAACACTTCGTGATTTTCTGTAAATCCACAACTTCTCTAATTAAAAAGAAAAAAGTGAAATTCAAGCAATAGTGTATTTATTCCACCCGCTAGACACACAATAGTATCATTTAGCCCACATTCAATATAAAAAGTTTTAATGAGCGTTGCAATATGAGGTCTTTGAATTCTACCCTGTGTTTTGCACCCACACATCCAGTGAGCACTGGCCTCATTCTCAGTTCTTCACGGCCACCTTGCCTCCCTGAGCGACCGCACTGGCCAGGGGTGGCCAGAGGCCTCTTTCCCCATATCCTGTCCCCACTCTGCCCGCCCTGTTTCTCCATCCTCCCAGGGGCGCCCGTCCTACACGTGTCCAGGGGGATTTTGCTCCCCCCCGTGCACCCCCCTCATCGCTGATCCCTCAGCCGGCACCTGGTGGACGCTCAATGAGTCCCTGGGCTATGGGCGAGCAGAAGGCGGGGCAGCTTCCTCCTCCCCAGGGAAGCCCCTCAGAAGCGGGAAGAGGGGCCCCAGGTTCCCGTGGACCCTCCTCGCCCTGCTGGTGCCGGGGGCCACCCAGTCCTGCTTCTGCTGGTGGGCCAGGGACCCACACTGAAAGTTCCCTGGGCGCTGCCCAAGGTCACCGAGGGGTAAGGCTGCAGGAGGAAGAGCCCAGCACGGACATCAGTGTGGGGGTGCCCGGGGCCCCAGGACTGGTCCATTGACCTATTGGTCTGGCCATACTTGGCATGTGCTCTGCTTCCAGCAGAACCAGGGAAGCTTCCTCAAGCATCTTCCCACAAGGCTGCCAGGCAGAGCCCTGGACGCCTGACTCCCCCAGGCCCTCCCCAGACCCCAGAGAACAACCCCCTTGCCCATCCTTCAGGGATTTTCCAGGTGGGAAATCCTGGTTCAGTCCTGAAAGCCCAGACAGGAGGGAAGATGTCACTTCCGTTCCATCCACTGTTGTGAAATCCAGTGAGGTTGAATGTGTTCACTGCGGGTCAGCAGCAGCACACAGCCTGTAGTCGCAGGGTCTCCTTCACTGTCCCTCCTGCCCTAGGCACGGAGGCCACGCTGGGACGGCTCCACACAGGCTCCGTCCTGGGGCTTCCTGCCCACCTCTCTCCTATATACACGGCTCTGTGATTATCAATTGCCTAAATTTTAGTAATATTTTTTCTAGCTGGTGGAATCTGGGGTTATTTTTCTAACAGTCTTCTTTATGCTGGCTCTTGGGGCCCTGGGCTCGGGGGGTTGCCTGTAAGGAGAGGCCCTGTTCCCCATGCAATTTCACGGTGAGAGGCTGCAGACCACAGCACACTCCAGGTCCCCCCCCGTGACACACACACACACACCCCTGCCTGCACATCCCACCTCACTGCCTGCCATCAGCTGGGGACTTCCTGGCCACCACCCTGAGAATAGCTCCTAGCCCAGACAGCTTAGGACAACAAGGGACAGAAGCCCTTGTCCTCTCGCCTCCTGGCCCTGGAAACAGGAGACAGCCTGCAAGATAAGTTCAGCTAAGTAGCCCCCCACCCTGCCTCCCTGCCCCACTTCCATGCAAAAGGGGCCTCCAACTATTCTTCTCTGCAAGAAAGTGGCACAAGCTAAATCACGTGGGGGGAAAGGTTTCCTTGAGAGAAATCACACCTTCCTACCTAGTTTTTAGGCTTCCCAATTTGCCTTCTAAAAGTAAACAAATGATGCAAATGAAAGGGTACGCCATCCCCTCCCTGGCAAAAGGACTTGCAGAGGAGGCCCACAGGGGGCGCCGTCGTTCCATGAAAGGAAGGTTCAGGCCCCTGGACTGGTGTTTCACCCCTCACGGGGATCCCTTCCTGTGCCCAGAGGAACGGGTGGTCCCTGTGAGCTTAGGGGCCCCCAGTCCAGCGGGCCTGTGGGGGGCAGGGAGCATATTAACATCAGGGCTTCCCGCCTCCCTCCCTCTCTCACCACAAACAGGCCTCCTAACCTCCCGCCACCTCTGTTCCGCCTGATTTCCTCATTGCCAGGTGCTGAGAAGGAGGCAGGTAGCACTTGGCTGTGCGGTGACCTAATGTGCTTCTGAGTCACACAGCAGGGCAGGGAGGAAGCTGGGGTGAGGGCGGCATCGACTCCAAGGGACCTGGGTTAAGAAAGAGGGCCGGGTGGGTAAACGAAGTCTCACCCCCATGGAACAGCTTTGAACTGCAAGCATCCTGAATCCACATCAGTTTTTACCAAAATGAACGCCATCTTAAAAAGCAGAGCTGGGGAAGATGTTTGGCTGTGTTTCTTCATCACTTCGAGTCTTCCCATGTCTGTCTCACCTGGGAATGGTGTCGCGGGGCCCTGAGGCACTTCCATTCCTGGGCAGTGCAGGCTTTGGCTCTGTCCAGCTGGGGTGGGTGAGCCGTGGAAGGGGGGTCACAGTTGTAGAATTTCATGGGTGCTAGTCTGGACTGCACTCCCCTTCTTTCAGACCCTCTCCCCCCTCCCCCAGTCCCTGGCTCCCCTCCCTGCTGGTGTTCAGCAGCCCCTGACCCTCCAGAAGCTTCTCCAGGCTCCTTTCCCCCTGGGTGGAGCCCCTCACACCTCCTTCTCCCCACTCTATGTTAGGGGTTTCTACTTTCCTGCACAAATCCTCTCCCTCCAGGAGCTGAGGGCCCTGAGACTTCTGATTCCCTCCAGATCCCTGGGATGCCCTGGGGTGCCCCAGTCACATGGTGCTCTGACCTTGGGCGTGGGGGACCTGCAGAGGGACTCGACCCACCGAGGGCCACGCGGCTGGGTTTGCTCATCCCCAAAGGAGGCTGTGGGTCTGGGAAAGGGGCTGTGGGCTTGGGGCCCTGCCCCGCCCTCCCTCCCCAAACACTCTCCCCACCACCTCCATAGAATTACCCAAGGCTGCAGAAAGGGGACAAACGGCTTCACCGTGGAAAAGTGGTAAAAACGGAATACGATGGGTGTCAAATCTGCTAACTGGTGAGGCAGAAAGCTTAGTCTTGTTTGTTCCATGACTCTGCAAACACATTTTGAAATCAGTTTTTAAAATTGGACAGGGAGATAAACGTGAGCCACAAGCGCCCTCTCCTGGAGGCATCTGCAGGCCACTCGGGCCTCCCATCTTCCCAGTCCCCAGTGGATACCTGGACACCCAGTGCCTGAGGCAGGAAGGCCCTGGAGTGGGGAGCGGGTGTCCATCAGCCCCCACCCCGTGTCTTCTGGCCGTGCGCCCCGTGGGGCTCCCCAGCCAACCCCTGAGGCAGCCCTTGGCCCCTCCCCACCCCACCCTCCCCCAGGGCCCCCCTGCTGTGCACGGTTTCCTGATGCCCAGGGAGCACCTCCCAGCGCTCTGGGTTCTCAGAGCCAGAATTTGCTTCCCAGGGGGCCCTGCCCAGTGGTGGGGGGGCACGGTAGTAGCAGGGACAGGCTGGATGAAGGCTCGGGGTTCCCAGACACCACGCACCCTGTCTCTAGGGCTCGAGGATCCCAGGTCACATTTGGGTTCAGGAACTGACAGGCTGGTCGGTTTTTCTCCCTAGATGTCACCGGACCCCCCAAATAGCTCGAGAACACAGAGCACGGAGCCCCACCCCAGCCCAATGGGGAACCACCTGCTCCTCTGCTCCCACCTGTCACAGGAGGTGTTGCGTCCCAAGTTCCCTCCCAGGCCCTGCAGCCTGAGCGGAGCTACTGGGTCCAGGCCCAGCACTGCCCCCCACCCTCATAGGGGAGCCGCCGCTTCCTGAGCTGCTGCCCTGAGTGGGGGGCACCGGGCAGAGTCTCATCGGGACTCCCCTCCTCCCACTTGGCCATGGCCGTCCACGGGCCGGGACCATGGGCTCAAGCACGGCAGCGGCCTTTTGGTCTCCAAAGCTCAGGGGGTCTTTCCACGGGACCACCTTGTCCCACAGGACCCCCCACTTGAAGAAGGGCTCCTGAGGTTTCAGCTCAGCCAGACCCCCACTTCCCGCACATAAGTGACGGGGGGCCCCCTCCGGGCAGCTCCGGCCCAGGGGGACAATGGGGGCGGCAGGGCTGGGGTCTGCTGGAGGGGTCATCTCTGGGCAGGTGAGCCATCGGGAGCCCAGCTGGAACCCAGGGCCCAGTGCCCCGAGGGCATGAGAGGGTCAGCCCCGGGGGGGAGAGGGGGGTGGGGCGGCAAGTGTACCCTACAGAGGACACAGGGATCAGGCTCCCCACCATGTGAAAGGTCGCTTTGGGGGCGCCTGACAGCCCACCATCACGCCCTCCTAACACCGCCCCTCTCCCTGCTGGGCCCTGGCAGCAGCCCCATTGGTGTCATGTGACCCTGGGGGGCGGCCAGGAGCGACCTGAGCAGGGCCACTCAGCATCTCTCCAGGGAGGGGCCTGGGGAGCTGCCCGGGAGCCCCCACCCTCCCCCCGCCCCTGCCATGGTCCTCTCTTTGCTCCTTGGGAATCCATGGGCTGTGGGCATCAGACACAGAGCGGGGAGGGCACAGCCCAGAGGCCCCCAGGGCAGGAGCCTGAAGGAGGCAATGCCAGCTGGGTCCCACAGGCTGTCCAGCTTCCGGGGCCCTGAGGCTTGGTTACCTCCCACCACTGCCAGCACCCCACACCCCAGCCCCCCTCAGTCCAGACCCCAGGCCCACTCCCATGGCCCAGGGCCCCATTTCACAGCCCCCCTCAGCCCAGCCCCCCAGGGCCCAGTCCCCCACAGCTTAGCACCTGCCTCTGCACAGCCTGAGGCTGGTCAGACCTGTGTCCTGCTGGGAGCAGCCTTAGCCAAGACTGCTTGGCTGTTTCCATGGAAATCCCCCATTTGACAGAGGAAGGGAAGGACAGATCCTTTGCTGTGAAATGTTTTAAACATTTTGCAGTTCCCGGAAAGCTTCCTTATTAAACAATGGAATTTCTCACATCTAAGAACACAGCCTTCCAGGCTCCTGAATCTGCCTCTGTCAGTGAGGCCCCTTCTCAGTCCTCGGAGCTGCCCAGGTCCCTAATAGGGGCCCGGCCTGCTTGGGCCTTTGGTCCACCCACCTCCCTGGGGTTCTGTCTCTGAGCAACGAGCAGATGCCCCATTTATGCTTGACCCCTGACCCCGAGCTCTGCCCCTGTCCCTGTCGACCCCACCCTCATTCAGAGACTCAGCTTTGCCTGTGAGGTGAGCTTCAGCCGTTGCACACGATGAGAGGGCTGCTGATGTCCAGCCTTCTCTTTCCCATCTGCGCACACCTGGCCTGGCTCCCTGCTGGCTCTGGAAATAGAAACCGAGAGAGCAGGGTTGAAGATGCATCTCCAGAGGTCGCCTCACCTGGGTGCAGGTTGCCTGGTGCAGCCCAGGCAGAAGTCCTCGGGCAGGTTTGAAAAACGAAGTTTCCTGCACCTACCCCCGATCTCTCATCCATGATCTGTCCACCTTCTGGGCTAGGCCTGGGGGTCGTGGCGCACAGACAAGGTGACTGGGAGCAGTCTGGGGCACTGCATCTGTAGGTGCACGTGCTCCTACATGGGCTTGCAAGTGTGCGAGCTTGTCCACGTGTGTGTGCACGGGAGGTCGTGCTGCCCGGGGCTCCAAGGGAGGGTCCTGCCTTCGAGAGGCACAAGCGTCAGCCAGGGCTTGGAGACCCCGTGGAGGGACAGGAGGGGCTGAGCACCCCAGCCTAGGAGGACCCCAGCAGCCCAGGGTCAGGGTCTCCCAGCCATCAGCGGGCCCCAGGCTGGGGGAGGGGTGGGTTCCTTTCAGGCTCTGGCGCCCCTGGTGGCCAGTGCTGACCTGGCAGGTGCTGGGCAAGGACGACTCCAGGCTGCGGGTCTCTGTGGAGGCCGGCGCCACCCCCCAACCCCCTACCCCACCCTCCCTGGAGACCCCCAGTACTCCTCTGAACACGGCTTGTCTGCATTTGCCTCCTGGTCCCCCCAGGGAAAAGATGTGGGATCCTGGGCAAGTGCCTTTCAATTCTCAGGCCCATGGTTTGTTGATCCCTTAAAAGGGTGTCAGCACACAAAGGTGGGTTGGGGTCCCCTGAGTGCCGGGCACTCACCAGGGTGGGGTGGGAGCTCACACTCAGGGCGTGTGCACTCGGTGAGGCTCCCCAGGGATTCTGGCATGACATCCCCACCCCACCCGCAGACCAGGGTTCAGCACGGAGGGCGGGCTAATACACACCGAGCCCCCATGCCAGGCACCCAGCGTGTGTCACAAGAGCTGAAGTCCCCCGGGCTCCACTAAAGCAGCGACGTCAGCCCCACGTTTGGGGGAGCCTGGGCTTCTGCTCTCACCCTGGAAGGTGGGGGCCACCTGGGGTGCAGAGGAGCCACGTCTTCTCTCTGGGGCTGGGGCTGCCCCGTGTGCAGAGACCTCGGGCAGGGACACCCCAGGGAGTGGGCGTGGGGTGGGAACATCTCGGGGCTCACCTTGTCTGCAGGCAGCCTGTTCCAGCTGTCTTCCTCCCCTCCCCGCGGGGGCTGCGGGGTTGACAGCGGCAGCTCCAGGGCCCAGAAGCATCGTAACAGCACCTCCCCGTCACGGGAGCCACCGTCTCAGCCACTCCTGCCTCTCCCAGTGGGTCTGGGGTGACAGCGGCGTCGCCTCCCACCTCCACATCTCTGCCTGGGGCAGGTTCTAACGCCCTCCTCTCGGCCTGGTTCCGAGTGCGCGTCCTGGCCCTTCCTAACCACACACACCTCCCCTTGCCAGGCTCTTCCCGCGTTCCCTCGGGGGGGGTCTCGGCTCACACAGGGGTGCACACCTGATCCAGAAGCCCTCAGGGGTGTCACCGCCCCAGCCCCTTTGCCCAGGACACCAGGGAGACTACAGGAGACCCAGCACCCTGAGGCCTTCGTGCCCAGCTTTGGGGTCTGCGGCAGAGACCGGACGCTCTCCCCAAGGCCGCCCTGGTTCCCTGGGCCCACGGCTGCGCCCACTCCAGTGCCCCCTGCGGGCGGGCAGGGCCAGGCCCGAGGCGCTTCAGGACATCACGGGCAGGTGGCTGTCCACCTCGCCCCGCCCTGCCCCCTCTAGCTGACGGGAAGGGGAGCTCGGAAGCCACGTACCAACGAGGCAGTGCCTCCACCTGTCACCGGGTCCTTGAGTGACCAACTGATGGCCTGCAATGTCCCCCGTGGCCGGGGACCCCCTGCACTCTAAGTGTGAGAAAGACTTCTTCCCGCGTGGCCATCCCGTGTGTGGTCTCTTGGTTCCCTCAGCCCATTCTAACTCCTTCTGACCTTGCAGGGTCAGCTTCATATCTGTCTCTCAGGAAACGTGCGTGTTCGTCTAAAATAAGGAGTGAGAGTCCCAGGATAGTCCCCTTGAACTCTTCTCAGATGTGGGCAGCCCAGAGCTGAGGCTTGTCTTCTCGAAATGCCCAGCTGTACCCAAGGACCCAGGCAGGAGGGGGACAAAGGACCACCCACCCAGAAGTCAGGCGAGGCCTGGGGGCTGCACCCTGCCCCCTCACAAAGGGTGGGGGTCCCTGATGAAGCCACATCTGCTCCCTGCTGTCTAGAACCAGGGAAGGCAGGTGAGAGAGGTTGCCCAGGGAGGGGCTGTGACGAAGTCCCATTTCTCAGCCGCCTCCTATTCCAGTCACTGCAGAAAGCAAAGTACAAAGCACAGGGTGAGGCTGGCAGGGGCTCCGGTGGCTGCCGCAGGGGTCCTCTGACCTAACCTGCCAACGGGCTTGAGGAGGGAGCACTGGGCCTTAGCGCTCGCTTGTGTGGGTTTAAAATAAGAACTCTCTGGGCTTCGTTATAAGAAGGCATGCTGGTTTCAGCCAAAGCCGTGTGGGGCTCTTTACTGGATGACAGACCCACTTCTCCAGAGAGAGCCACGGCGTGCAGACGTGGGCACATGCCACACTCACGTTCACACAAGGGCGATGTACGAGCACCAGCCAGCTTCAGAGACACCCAGAGCCTCTCAGGCCAGAGACAGCTCCTGCCTCATTATGGACCATCCAAATGCCAGACTGCTAAGGAAAAGATGAAAACTCTCTATGTGCTTACTGGTTATTTTAGCCCCCTTTCTTTGTTGTTTTTCAGTGCAAGTAGCTTGGGAGCTGATACCAAGAAGCCCCATAGGGAAGGGGAGATGGAAACAGGGGAGGGAGGGAAGCACAAACACAAAGGGAGAAGGTCTTAAGCAGATTAACCCTGCAGAGGCCTGGGGCTCAGAGACAGTGTAGAGCCTTCCTAGGTGTCATTGCAGCTGCTGGGGACAGGGCTGGGACAGTGCACACCAACTCTCAGATGCCTTGCCTGATGGTCACTATGGGACCACTGGCTCCCTGGCATTTCCAGCATGCTCGGGTGTGGACAGCTCAGGCTCAGGCTGCCAGAAAAACCCTTAGGTGAGAACTGCAGGTGCTGGCAGTTGGAAGTGTTGGGGTTGGGGTGCACAGTAAGTGGGGTGCTGCAGAGGATGTGGAGCACCGACGGCATTTGCCACATCTTTGTTGGGGACCTACTGTGTGGTATAAGGCACCGTTATAATATAGCTTCCAACCCAAAGAACAGAACCAAGTAAACCAGCAAGGAGCAGAACACCTAGTAAAGCAGAGAAGTGGATGGGCAGGGACAGACGGTTGGATTAGTTTAGCCGGGGTGGTCTGAGCAAGCTTCTTGGAGGAAACAGCATCTGAATCTGAAGGTTGAAAGAATCCAAAATCCAGACGTCTCAGGGAGGAACGCTTTAGGTACAGGGAACAGCCAGTGGGGAAGCCCTGAGAGAATGGAGCCTGTTGTGAAGGTTAAGTGAGCTGATACCTGCAAAGGACTCAACCCTTTCCATGCTTAATTTCTAGTTCTGCTCCCCAGGCATCCGATGCAATAAATCTGCTCTTTCTGCCAAAAGAAGACCTTGAGAGGCACCAGGCCCAGTGATCAGATAAAGGGCTCTGAACCCTTTCAGTTGAGATGATTGTGGATTTTTTTTTTTACTTCATTCTATTAATGCCATGAATTTCTCTGATTTTCTTAGGTTGAACTAGCCCTGCATTCCTGGGATAAATTCCCATATAGTTACAATATCTGTTCTGGTTTGCTAAAGCTGTCAGAATGTAATATACCAGAAGTGGGTTGGCTTTTACAATAGAAATTTATTAATATACAACTTACAGTTCTTAGGCCAGAAAAATGTCCCACCTCAAGGCATCAACAGGATGATACCTGGACTCTGAAGACAGGTTGCTGGCACCTGGAACATATCTGTCACATGGGAAGGCACATGGCTGGTATCTGCTAGTCCTTCTCTCCTGGGTTTTGTTGCTTTCAGCTTCTGGCTTCAGTGGCTTTCTCTCTCGGAGCTTCTCCTAGCTTTTGTATGTGTTTATCCTCTTAAAATGGACTCCAGTAAGAGGATTAAGACCCACCCTGGGGCAAGTCTTAACTGAAATAACCTAACCAGTAAAATGAGTAAGTCACAACTTGAATTGGGTGGGTCGTGTCTCTATGAAAACAACCTAATCAAAAGGCCCCACACACAAGATTGGATTAAAAGAACATGGCTTGAGAAAACAGGACTTCCGGAGAAGATGGCGGCTTAGTAAGATGCGCGGGTCTTAGTTCCTCCTCCAGAACAGCTACTAGGGAAGTAGAAACGATACAGAACAGCTGCTGGAGCCACGACAGAGACCAAGAAGACAGCGTGCCCCATTCTGGAATGGCTGACTGGCTGGGAGAACCCGCTCCGGTGAGATCGCCGAGGGGCGTGGGCTTCCCCGGGCTGGGGTGGCAGGCAGCCGGAGTCCCTTCCTCCCTCCTTCCCGGGCCAGCTGGGAGAACTGGACAGGCGGTCCCCTCAAGCTGTGGTGGCTGGTGCCCCCCCCATGCGCGGCCCCCTGGACCAGCTGGGAGAAGTGGATCGGAGATCCCCAAGCCGCGGAAAATGGCGACTGGGGTCCTTTCCAAACACGTGGCTTCCCAGTCCGGCTGGGAACGGTGGATAGGAACTCCCCCAAGCCGCGGCAGCTGGCGCCCCCCCGCCACGCTTGGTGCCCCAGGCTGGCTGGGAAATTTGGACAGGCGTTCCCCCAAGCCGCGGAGGCTGGGGCCCCCCCAAAACACTTGGTGCCCTGGGCCGGCTGGGAAATTTGGACAGACGCTCGCCCAAGCCGCGGAGGCCGGCGACCCTCCCCGCACACGGATCCCCAGGCCGGCTGGGAGATTCGGATTGGCACTCCCCAAGTCGCTTCGGCTGGCAACCCCTCCCTACAGCGAGAGTTTTCCAAAGTTAAAGAAGCCACAGCATCTTTTACTGGTGGGACCCGCAGACAGATGAGTGCCACGAGCGCCACCTACTGGGCAGGATAAGAAAAAGAGAACCCAGAGATTTCACAGAAAAATCTTTCAACCTTCTGGGTCTCACACCCAGGGAAATCTGATTAAATGCCCAGATGCCAGCAGAAGATAACGGAGCACGCTCAGAAAATTGAAGATATGGCCGAATCAAAGGAACAAACCAATAGTTCAAATGAGATACAGGAGCTGAGATAACTAATGCTGAATATACGAAAAGAAATGGAAAACCTCTTCAAAAACCAAATAGACAAATTGAGGGAGGACATGAAGAAGACATGGGCTGAACAAAAAGAAGAAATAGAAAAACTGAAAAAAACAAATCACAGAACTTATGGGAGTGAAGGACAAAGTAGAAAAGCTGGAAAAGACAATGGATACCTACAATGGTAGATTTAAAGAGACAGAAGCTAGAATTAGTGAATTGGAGGATGGAACATCTGAATTCCAAAAAGAAACAGAAGCTATCGGGAAAAGAATGGAAAAATTTGAACAGGGGATCAGGGAACTCAATGACAATATGAAGCGCACAAACATAAGTGTTGTGGGTGTCCCAGAAGGAGAAGAGAAGGGAAAAGGAGGAGAAAAACTAATGGAAGAAATTATCACTGAAAATTTCCCAACTCTTATGAAAGACCTAAAATTACAGATCCAAGAAGTGCAACGCACCCCAAAGAGAATAGACCCAAATAGGCGTTCTCCAAGACACTTACTAGTTAGAATGTCAGAGGTCAAAGAGAAAGAGAGGATCTTGAAAGCAGCAAGAGAAAAACAATCCGTCACATACAAGGGAAGCCCAATAAGACTATGTGTAGATTTCTCAGCAGAAACCATGGAAGCTAGAAGACAGTGGGATGATATATTTAAATTACTAAAAGAGAAAAACTGCCAACCAAGACTTCTATATCCAGCAAAATTGTCCTTCAAAAATGAGGGAGAAATTAAAACATTCTCAGACAAAAAGTCACTGAGAGAATTTGTGACCAAGAGACCAGCTCTGCAAGAAATACTAAAGGGAGCACTAGAGTCAGATATGAAAAGACAGAAGAGAGAGTTATGGAGAAGAGTGTAGAAAGAAGGAAAGTCAGATATGATATATATATATAATACAAAAGGCAAAATGGTAGAGGAAAATATTATTCAAACAGTAATAACACTAAATGTGAATGGACTGAATTCCCCAATCAAAAGACATAGATTGGCAGAATGGATTAAAAAACAGGATCCTTCTATATGCTGTCTACAGGAAACACATCTTAGACCCAAAGATAAACAGATTGAAAGTGAAAGGTTGGGAAAAGATATTTCATGAAAATGACAACCAGAGAAGAGCAGGAGTGGCTATACTAATATCCAACCAATTAGACTTCAAATGTAAAACAGGTAAAAGAGACAAAGAAGGACACTATCTATGAATAAAAGGAACAATTAAACAAGAAGACATAACAATCATAAATATTTATGCACCGAACCAGAATGCCCCAAAATACATGAGGAATACACCGCAAACACTGAAAAGGGAAATAGACATATATACCATAATAGTTGGAGACTTCAATTCACCACTCTCATCAATGGACAGAACATCTAGACAGAGGATCAATAAAGAAATAGAGAATCTGAATATTACTATAAATGAGCCAGACTTAACAGACATTTATAGGACATTACATCCCACAACAGCAAGATACACCTTTTTCTCAAGTGCTCATGGATCATTCTCAAAGACAGACCATATCCTGGGTCACAAAGCAAGTCTTAACAAATTTAAAAAGATTGAAATCATACACAACACTTTCTCGGATCATAAACGAATGAAGTTGGAAATCAATAATAGGCAGAGTGCCAGAAAATTCACAAATACGTGGAGGCTCAACAACACACTCTTAAACAACGAGTGGGTCAAAGAAGAAATTGCAAGAGAAATTAGTAAATATCTCGAGGCGAATGAAAACGAAAACACAACATATCAAAACTTATGGGATGCAGCAAAGGCAGTGCTAAGAGGGAAATTTATTGCCCTAAATGCCTATATCAGAAAAGAAGAAAAGGCAAAAATGCAGGAATTAACTGTCCACTTGGAAGAACTGGAGAAGGAACAGCAAACTAATCCCAAAGCAAGCAAAAGGAAAGAAATAACAAAGATTAGAGCAGAAATAAATGAAATTGAAAACATGAAAACAATAGAGAAAATCAATAAGACCAGAAGTTGGTTCTATGAGAAAATCAATAAGATTGATGGGCCCTTAGCAAGATTGACAAAAAGAAGAAGAAAGAGGATGCAAATAAATAAGATCAGAAATGGAAGAGGAGACATAACTACTGACCTCACAGAAATAAAGGAGGTAATAACAGGATACTATGAACAACTTTACGCTAATAAATACAACAATTTAGATGAAATGGACGGGTTCCTGGAAAGACATGAACAACCAACTTTGACTCAAAAAGAAATAGATGACCTCAACAAACCAATCACAAGTAAAGAAATTGAATCAGTCATTCAAAAGCTTCCTAAAAAGAAATGTCCAGGACCAGACGGCTTCACATGTGAATTCTATCAAACATTCCAGAAACAATTAGTACCAACTCTCCTCAAACTCTTCAAAAAAATCGAAGTGGAGGGAAAACTACCTAATTCATTCTATGAAGCCAACATCACCCTCATACCAAAACCAGGCAAAGATATTACAAAAAAAGAAAACTACAGACCAATCTCTCTAATGAACATAGATGCAAAAATCCTCAATAAAATTCTAGCAAATCGTATCCAACAACACATTAAAAGAATTATATATCATGACCAAGTAGGATTCATCCCAGGTATGCAAGGATGGTTCAACATAAGAAAATCAATTAATGTAATACACCATATCAACAAATCAAAGCAGAAAAATCACATGAGCATCTCTCAATTGATGCAGAGAAGGCATTTGACAAGATTCAACGTCCTTTCCTGTTGAAAACACTTCAAAAGATAGGAATACAAGGGAACTTCCTTAAAATGATAGAGGGAATATATGAAAAACCCACAGCTAATATCATCCTCAATGGGGAAAAATTGAAAATTTTCCCCTAAGATCAGGAACAAGACAAGGATGTCCACTATCACCACTATTATTCAACATTGTGTTGGAGGTTCTAGCCAGAGCAATTAGAGAAGAAAAAGAAATACAAGGCATCAAAATTGGAAAGGAAGAAGTAAAACTATCACTGTTTGCAGATGATATGATACTATACGTCAAAAACCCAGAAAAATCCACAACAAAACTACTAGAGCTAATAAATGAGTACAGCAAAGTAGCAGGTTACAAGATCAACATTCAAAAATCTGTAGCATTTCTATAAACTAGAAATGAACAAGCTGAGGGGGAAATCAAGAAACGAATCCCATTTACAATTGCAACTAAAAGAATAAAATACCTAGGAATAAATTTAACTAAAGAGACAAAAAACCTATATAAAGAAAACTACAAAAAACTGCTAAAAGAAATCACAGCAGACCTAAATAGATGGAAGGGCATACCGTGTTCATAGATTGGAAGACTAAATATAGTTCAGATGTCAATCCTACCTAAATTGATCTACAGATTCAATGCAATACCAATCAAAATCCCAACAACTTATTTTTCAGAAATAGAAAAACCAATAAGCAAATTTATCTGGAAGGGCAGGGTGCCCTGAATTGCTAAAAACATCTTGAGGAAAAAAAACGAAGCTGGAGGTCTCACGCTGCCTGACTTTAAGGCATATTATGAAGCCACAGTGGTCAAAACAGCATGGTATTGGCATAAAGATAGATATATCGACCAATGGAATTGAATAGAGTGCTCAGATATAGACCCTCTCATCTATGGACATTTGATCTTTGATAAGGCAGTCAAGTCAACTCACCTGGAACAGAACAATCTCTTCAATAAATGGTGCCTAGAGAACTGGATATCCATATGCAAAAGAATGAAAGAAGACCCATATCTCACACCCTATACAAAAGTTAACTCAAAATGGATCAAAGATCTAAACATTAGGTCTAAGATCATAAAACAGTTAGAGGAAAATGTAGGGAGATATCTTACGAAACTTACAATTGGAGGCGGTTTTATGGACCTTAAACCTAAAGCAAGAGCACTGAGGAAGGAAATAAATAAATGGGAGCTCCTCAAAATTAAACACTTTTGTGCATCAAAGAACTTCATCAAGAAAGTAGAAAGACAGCCTACACAATGGGAGACAATATTTGGAAATGACATATCAGATAAGGGTCTAGTATCCAGAATTTATAAAGAGATTGTTCAACTCAACAACAAAAAGACAGCCAACCCAATTACAAAATGGGAAAAAGACGTGAACAGACACCTACCAGAAGAGGAAATACAAATGGCCAAAAGGCACATGAAGAGATGCTCAATGTCCCTGGCCATTAGAGAAATGCAAATCAAAACCACAATGAGATATCATCTCACACCCACCAGAATGGCCATTATCAACAAAACAGAAAATGACAAGTGCTGGAGAGGATGCGGAGAAAGAGGCACACTTATCCACTGTTGGTGGGAATGTCAAATGGTGCAACCACTGTGGAAGGCAGTTTGGCGGTTCCTCAAAAAGCTGAATATAGAATTGCCATACGACCCAGCAATACCATTGCTGGGTATCTACTCAAAGGACTTAAGGGCAAAGACACAAACGGACATTTTCACACCAATGTTTATAGCAGCGTTATTTACAATTGCAAAGAGATGGAAACAGCGAAAATGTCCATCAACAGATGAGTGGCTAAACAAACTGCGGTATATACATACAATGGAATATTATGCAGCTTTAAGACAGAATAAACTTATGAAGCATGTAATAACATGGATGGACCTAGAGAACATTATGCTGAGTGAGTCTAGCCAAAAACTAAAGGACAAATACTGTATGGTCCAGTGATGTGAACCAACATTCGAGAATAAACTTGGAATATGTCATTGGTAACAGAGTCTAGCAGGAGTTAGAAACAGGGTAAGATAATGGGTGATTTGAGCTGAAGGGATACAGACTGTGCAACAGGACTAGATACAAAAACTGAAAAATAGACAGCACAATAATACCTAATTGTAAAGTAATCATGTTAAAACACTGAATGAAGCTGCATCTGAGCTATAGGTTTTTTTTGTCTGTCTTTTTTTTTGTACTATTATTATTTTTATTTTTTTCTCTATATTAACATTCTATATCTTTTTCTCTTGTTTTGCTAGTTCTTCTTCTAAATCGATGCAAATGTACTAAGAAATGATGATCATGTATCCTTGTGATGATATTAAGAATTACTGATTGCATATGTAGAATGGAATGATTTCTAAATGTTGGGTTAATTTCTTTTTTTTTCTTTAATAAATAAAAAAAATAAAAATTAAAAAAAAAAGAACCTAATGGGGACTACCGTCTGGTTCAAGACCTCCGCCTCATTAACAAGGCTGTAGTCCCTCATCACCCCATTGTTCCTAATCCATACACCCTACTGTCACAAATCCCTCCCCAAACTACTCACTTTATGGTCCTAGACTTCAAGTATGCCTTCTTCACCATTCCATTATACCCGGACTCATTTTTTCTATTTGCATTTACCTGGATGGATCCCCACACCAAACTGTCCGAGCAACTCACTTGGACAGTTCTCCCCCAGGGATTTCAAGACAGCCCCCATATTTTGGGGCAGGCTCTTGCATCTGATTTGCTCAGCTGCCAACTTCAACCAAGCACTCTCTTGCAATATGTAGATGACTTCCTTTGCAGCCCCTCCCTATCCCACTCTCAGCAACAAACGGCTATGCTCCTAACTTTTTAGGCAAAAAAGGGTATTGGGTATGTCCCACCAAAGCCCAAATAAGCCAGGCCTCAGTCTCCTACTTACGGCTGACAACAACTCCTACCACCAAGCAAATCACTGGCAACCTCTGCAAAGCCATTATGGCTTTGCAACTACCCACCACGGCTAATGAAATCTTATCCTTCCTCAGATTTGTGGGATTCTTCCTCCAATGGGTCCCTAACTTTGCGCTCCTGGCCAAGCCCCTTTACGCCACAGCAAAGGAGATGCCAACTGGGCCGCTCTCCCACCCAACCACTGTCCGAAAGGCATTTAGCTCCTTAGTCGCGGCATTAACAGCAGCTCCACTGCTATCTCTACTGAACCCTCAACTCCCCTTTCACCTCTTTACAACCGAAAGACAGGGGATAGCTATTGGGGTCCTAGCACCAACCTGTAGCTTACTTGTCCAAGCAAATAGACGCCACAGTCAGGGGATGGCAACCGTGTCTGCGCGCACTTGGGGCAGCCGCAGACCTAACTAAAGAGGCACCTAAACTCACCCTCGGCCAACCCATCTGTTTTCTCGCCCCACCAGCTAGCCGATCTACTTACACATAAGTCCTTAGAACATCTGGGACCTTCACGCATCCAAACATTCCACCTCCTCTTCATAGAACACCCTGCCATCAGCCTTTTAACCTCACTGCGACTCAACCCAGCTACCCTCTTCCTGGACCTGCCTATGTCATCTTCTCCTACTCACTCCTGTGTAGAGGTGTTAGCCTGGCCAAACCATACACACAGATTTCAGATCAGACGCTGCCCCATCCAGAGCTTACCTTATATAGAGACGGCAGTGCTAACATTACAGCCAAGGGACAATGCATAGCTGCCTACGCCATTGTTATGGACTCCACAATAATAGAAGCCAAAAAACTCCCTGTAGGATATACCTCACAGAAAGCAGAACTAATGGCACTCACCTGTGCCCTTACCCTCTCAAAAGGGAAGAAGGTAAACATTTACACAGGCTCAAAATACGCTTTCCTCATTGTACATCATCATTCAGCTATCTGGGAAGAACGAGGCTTTCTCATCACAAAAGGATCTTCCATAATAAATGCTAGCCAAATCTCAGACTTGCTCAAAGCTCTGCAGCTCCCAGCAGCAGCGGCAATTATTCATTGCCGAGGACATCAGGCACAAACCTCCCGAGTATCAAAAGGCAATGCTAAAGTGGATGCAATAGCCAGATCTCTGACTGCCACACCCTCCCAACCCTCTACCATACTCTTCCTACAAACAAAAACACAACCGCAGTACACTCAGTCCGAAAAAGAAAACCTACTAAAAAAGGAGGCACTGTATCACAGGAAGGATGGATCCTCCTCCAGGGAAAAACTGCTATGCCCCAGCTCCAGCTACTGCCTCTCATTACTGAAATCCACCAGTCTCTGCACACTGGGCCAGAGGCACGCCACCGCTTTCTCTATCCCCTTTTTTCCCCCTACAGGCTATTAAGAAGACACACCAAACCTGTCTTACCTGCTCTAAAACTACGCCCCAAGGTGCCCTTCGATCAAGACTACCGACCCACCAGCTATGGGGCCATCTACCTGGACAGGACTGGCAACTAGACTTCACTCACATGTGCACTCACAAAAAATTCCACTACTTCTTAACCTTTGTGGATACCTTCTCAGGTTAGATCGAAGCCTTCCCCACTGCTAAGGAGACTGCGGAAACAGCTGCCTCCCTTTTACTCCAAGAAATCGTTCTGCGGTTCGGCTTACCAAACACCATTCAATCTGACAACGGACCAGCCTTCACTGTGCATTCGTGCTGCTCCGCGAGAGCCCCCAGGCCACAGCCCATTCAAACTCCTGTACAGCAGGCCATTTCTTCTCCAAAACCTTCCTACCAACCCACCTCCCCTAGCAACATACCTACCTTATCTCTCCCTACTAAGGGAACTGCTCCGGGAGCATGCGGACCGGGTCCTACCAGTTATAACAGGCAATTCTACACGCCTGCCCAGCAAAATCTTACGGCCAGGTGACAGCGTCCTACTCTGGGAATTAAAGCCACAATCTTTACAGATTGTGGTCAGGCCCGTACATAGTCCTACTAACTACCCCTACAGCAGCAAAACTCTTGGGACATGGTGCATGGATCCATCTGTCTCATCTTAAACTTTGCCCACTGACCTCACCAGACCGGTGGAAAGCCACCGTGTTATCTCCCACCCGAATTCACCTCACACACCATCATGGGGCCCCACACAATCCTTCTCACCCTTCTCCTATTCACCACCCCTAACTCCACCGACCCAACATGCAGGTATATGACTGGAAATTCATCATAAAAGAGATTTGGGTCGCAGGATCTGCAGAACACTCTCAAGTCATTGTCCAGGCCACTTGCCCAGTAGAAGGTTGTCAAAAGCCTATCTCCATCATCATTACTCGGGGGAAAAGCCACCTTGATTCTGGAACGGAGCACGCACCAGCACTATACTTCCAATACAAGCAAAAACATGACTATTGCCACTGGTGGCCAGATACATACAGTGGGTGTCCTTACTATTCCTGCAATACAGCAACACCAAAGGGAAGTCAGGATTACTACCCGGTGCCAAACCCGGATAAATCACTAACCCGTCACCCAAACCAATCCCTAGAATTAAAAATAGCAGACCCATGGGATGCCAGATGGGAAAAGGGGGAAGCAGAAGCAGTCTATAAATCATACCTGTGGTCCCGCTCACAGGGAAAATGGCTCATAACCCGAAGCTATTGTCCTATAACCACCAAGCCAATAGACACCCTGCTGGGAATTAAGAACGTAATCCAGCAGGGTGAAACTCAAGTCCAAAAGATCTTGCAACCTGCAAAGTCCCGAAGCCCCTTCACCTAGCCAAGCTTTTTGCGCTTAGTTACGAGCGCACTCAACACCACTCACATTTTCCATGTTTCCACCTGCTTCATTTGCACCTCCCTTAATAAGCCCCTCTGGGCAGCCACCCTGTTACCAGAAGTCCTTAATACCAGCACAAAGGTTAGGCACAACCACCGGTTTCATTCCTTCCTAGTCCCTCTGCTCAAGGACCACTCTACTAACCTCGGCATTTGCTACGCTGCAGCACATTCAAACTTCACATATAACACAACCATCACAGTAAACGGCACACTCCATATTGAAACACACTTCTTCTGGTTCAACAGCTCCCTTACGAAAACCATAAACTCCTCCTCTCCCCTACCCTGTATCCCAGCAACTCTAGTCCCTCAGCTAAACCTCTATGGGGAAGCTGAGCTGTTGCCCCTCCTCCCTGATCCTCGTAGCAGACGAGCGGTTTTTCTACCTATACTTGTAGGACTGTCTCTTGCCTCTGCAGCTGCCACCACAGGCGTAGGAAGGGGCACATTAGGCCACAGCTTGATGGCCATTGTGGACCTTGAAGACAAACTAAGTGCAGCCATCGATGCTTCGACCGTGTCCCTTGCCTCCCCCCAAAGGCAAATCATCTCCTTGGCGCAGGTAATCCTACAAAACCAAAGGGCACTTGACCTCTTAACAGCTGAAAAGGGTGGGACTTGTTTATTCCTGCAGGAACAATGCTGCTATTACATCAACGAGAGTGGCTTGGTAGAAGAAAACCTCAACATCCTGACAAAACTGCAAAAAGACCTTAAAGAAAAACAGGCCGTTTTCCAATCATCCTCCTGGTGGAACTCCCCTGTCCTGGCATGGCCAACTCCAATACTCACCCCATTTGTGGTTATCTATCTGCTACTAATGCTTGCTGCATTTATTTTAAGGTTCCTACAAGAACGCCTCAAGGTACTCTCTCAGGTGACGGTCAATCAAATGCTGCTACACCCCTATGCCCCCCTTCCAGTCGAAGCACCGGCCAGCTAAAACCCCCTACCCAATGACACCTCCGCTCAGCAGGAAGTAGCCAGAAAGACTACAATGCCCTATTATATCAAAATGGCTGGAATGTAAGGCCTGGCCCGGCAGCCCCCGGCTGGAAGGCCCCCACCCGAGCTGAAACCGCGAACATCCTGTTATGCAGCTGTTTAAACTCAGCCAATCAGTGCCTGCCCCGACAAACCTCTGAAAGACCCCCACTGCACACGGCCCACGGCTATGCACACGGCCCTAAAACATGCGAAGCTCCTGACCTATCACAGGAAGCCCTGTAGGCATCGCCAGCACTTCCTCACTAGCCAGCCTATATCTAACCCCACCGCCCCTGGGGAAGCGCGACTTCCTCGGCCCACACCCTAAGCACCTGGACCCGGGAACCTTGCCCCGGGACAATAAAATTTTAAACTCAGACTCAGTTTCTCTGATTTCTCGGTCGGTTACCATTAAAAACCTAACAGATATATGGGAAACATCCAAATATTTGAAAAATGAAGAACAAACTTCTATTTTACTAATGACTTGAAGAAAATTCAACTGTGAATCTATAAACTATTTTGAACTTCATGAACATAAGTGAAACAACATATTGAAATTTTAAAAATGTAAACAAAATAAAGCCTAGATAGAAGTGCAAGCTTTGGATGCTTCTATAAGAAAAACAGAAAGTCCTAAAATGAATCATCTAACATCCACTGTAAGAAATTAGAAAAAGAAAAAGAAAATTAAATTCAAAGTAAGCTGAAGAAAGGAAATGGTAAAATAAAATGAAATAAAAAAGAGAAACACATTCAGATGAAACCAACAGCTGGTTCACTGAAAAGATCAATAAAATTGATAAAGATTTTGACACATAAAATATAACATAAAAGAGAAGAAACAAATCAACTATAGCAGGAGGGAAAAGGAAACCATCACGACATATTCCAAAGACATTAAAGACAATAAAGGTGGTTAACAAAGAAAGCAGCACAAGACAATCCAGGAAGCTATTTCCCCACAGTCTTGGAACAACTAGCAAAAACGGGCAGAACTGTCTTCCTCAAAACTCTATAAAGCAGTTATAGAGTTTCAGGGAGAGTGCTGAGTCAAGAAACTACAGCTTTAAAAATGCTAGGGAAAGCTCATGACACCTTGCTGATTCCACCCACAGCCATCATTGGTGTGGTATGGAGCCAGCCTGAGCTCCCACTGTGGGGCTCTGGCCCTTTTCCACATGGAACAGAGCAACCCCTAAGCACGTACTGGGGTGCCTATATGTCCAAACCAATTAATGGGTGACAGCATGAATGCTAAAAAGTAGGAAACATGTTTCAGGCTCGCCGTTCCAGAACTTGCCATGCAGGCAGAAGCAGCTTAAGGACAGCTACAGCAGTGTAAGATACAGTTAAGTCAAAGTGGCATATATAAAGGATTACCTACTTTAAGTCATAAAACAGATGACCTAAAGTGTGTTTCATAGAGAATATAGAGGGTATTAGAATGCCTACAAACAGCAGAATTCCTAAGGCCTGAGCAAGCACATACCCAGGAATAGATGCAGTCTCAGAAAAAAACAGAGAGGACCCTGCAGTTAACATTTACTTTGGGCTGATCTTCTGGACAGCAAGGCTAAACTCTGAAAGAGAGCACCAGCCAACAGAGAGCCAATGTTCGAAGACTGCGAAAGGTATTTATTGGATTAGTTTGTTTTTGTTAAATTCTGGCACTCAAGGAAATCTCTGCCATAACAATAGCTGAGTGCAGATTCAACAAACAGACAGCTCAGGGAATAAATACCAGAGTTAATACTTTAAAGTGTGAAATTGTACAGAGTGCAACAAAAGATTAAAGAATATACGAAGAAACAAGAACAAGATAAAAATCCAAAGAACATCAATGAAGAAGAACAGACTTTGGACATATCAGACAAAGATTTAAAAAAAAAATCTTAATATGCTCAAGGAGATATAGGAAAGTGTCAAGAAAGAATTAAAGGATATCAGGAAAACAATGAATGACCAACATGAGAACCTCAATAAATAGAACGAAATTTTAAAAAGAACCCAAACAGAAATACCAGAGATGAAGACAACAGTAACTGAAATAAAAATTCTTAGATGTAATACAGAACACAGGGGTAAGGAAAACATTGTCTATATTTTAGAACCACACATACTCTTTGAGACCAAAAGAAGACATGTTTACTTTGTTCAGAACTTAAATTTTCTGTAGCACACAATCTAATTCAACCTGTCTGGGTAACTTGTTTGAACAATCAAAACATAGGGAGCCCAGAATAAGAATGAAGGCTTTAATCCTGAATAGCTTACTGTAATTACTGGATATGTCCTAGAATATAGTAAGCAGATAATCAAAAAGTATTGGCAAAGTCCCTTGAGGGATGGGAGAAAAAATATGGAACTATTAAACTTTACCATCAGGGAATCCCCTGATACTGTGTCAAACATTAGGGACACCCAAATCAATAGGCCAAGCCCTTGATCTTGAGCCTTACTCTTGTGACACTAATGTAGGTAGCAGAGAAACTTAGCCTACCTATAGATATGCCTAAGACTTACTTCTGGGGGACCTCTTTTGTTGCCCAAACAAAACCATTCCAGTCCTAAAGAACACCTAGGGCAACACATAAGATTCTACAAAGGTTCCATGTACTAGGGTAACCTTCCAGAAACCTACAACCTCCAGATGGGTCCCTGGACCAGATAAATACTAAAACCTAGGGAGTCCAGCCTCTCCAGAACATCAGCTAGTTCCATCTTGCTACTCCATATTATTGACAGCCCCTTTCAACATGAAAAAGTTAGAATGGCCATAGCCCAAATACCCCTAAAGAGTGGGACAAAAAGATGAAAGATGATGGTGGAGTTATAAAGAGAAGGTAAGGTTTAACAAAATTTAATAAATTAAATTATCCATTAATTTAATGATGGCTGAATCATTAAATTGATATTTCTTTTAGTCTCCAGTATCATAGATTAGCTAGAAGTAAAAACTTAAAATTGTGGAACTGTAACCCATACCAAACTCTGAAATTTGTTCATAGCCAATTGTGCTGTGCTTTCAAATTTATGGATTTTTTGTATATATAGTGTTTTTCATGGGAAAAGAAAAAAAAAGTAGATTGTGATGATAAAAAAATATTCCTTCTAACTTTCTATATTTTGGAGCAGCTAAAAGGAAAAATCTGAGAGGATAGTATCGTAGCCCATGACAAATTCTGGGATCTGTCCTATAACCATTCGTTGAAGAGTGCTTTAAAAATTACTGCTCTTTTCTTTTTTTGCTTGTATATATATTATATTATAAAATAAAAAAAGTTCTTCCAGGGTTTCAACAGCATATCGGAGTTGGCAGAAAAGAGAATCAGGGAACTTGAAGACAAGACAACTGAAATGATCCTAGATGAGTAGCAGAAATAAAAAACAATAATTTAAACAAGAAACAGAGCCTAAGAAACACATGGGACACCATCAAGTGAACCAATATATGCAGCATGGGAATCTCCAGAAGGAGGAGAAAGAGAAAAATGGGCATAAGGAATAGTCAAAGAAATAATGACAGAAAACTTCCCAAATAAGATTAACTTTTAATTTCTCATCAGAAATCATGTAGGCAAGAAGAAATGGGATGCTATATTTAAAGTGCTGAAAGAAAATTATTGCTAACCAAGAATTGTATATCCCCGAGATGGTCTTTCAAAAATGAGAGATTAAGACATTCCCTGACAAAGAAAAGCTATGGAAGGGCATCGACCTATAAACTTATCCCCAAGCAATGCTAAAGGGACTTCTTCTGACTGAAAGGACACTAGATAGGGTTCAAAAGAGCATAAAGAAATAAAGACCTCCAATAAAAGTGACCATATGTGTAATTGTAAATGACAGTACTACTGTATATATTGGTATATAACTGCACTTTTTACTTCTTATAGGCTCTAAAATGAAGATGCATAATATGACAAATCTATGGTTTTGAATCTACAGTGCATAAAGACATAACTAGTAACAAGTACAACAGTAAGGTGGAGGAACAGAAGAGTATAGGGAGGGGCCAAGATGGCGGCTTAGTAAGGAGGGGCCAAGATGGCGGCTTAGTAAGGTACCGCGCGTCTTAGTTCCTCCTCCAGAGCAACTACTATGTGAACAGAAATAGTGCAGAACAGCTCCCGGGACCACGGCAGGGAATGGACACACAGTGTACCCCAGTCTGGACTGGCTAGACTGACTGCGAGACTCTGCTGCGGTGAGATCCCCGAGCGGCGCGCGCTTCCCCGAGCCGCGGCAGCTGGTGGCCAGAGCTCCTCCCTCCCTCCTTCCCAGGCCGGCTGAAAGTCTCGGAGAAGCAAGTTTCCCAAGCCGTGGCGGCCGGTGCCCCTCTTTTGCGGGTGGCTTCCTGGACCAGCTACGAGTCTCGGATCAGAGGGCTACCCAAGCCGCGGTCGCCGGCAACCGGCACCCCTCCCCCGCGGGCGGCTTGCTGGTCCGGTGGCGAGTTCCCCGGTCCGCGGCGGCCGGCAACCGGCACCCCTCCAGGTAGAGGAGGGAATTTCCGACAGTGGCAGGGACGGGTTCCAACCAAACACCAATAGCGGCATTAATAAAGGAGCCACAGGGTCCCCTCAAGCCGCGACAGCTGGCGCCCCACCACGCGGGGCCCCCCGGACCAACAGAGAGAATTGGATCAGAAATCCCCAAGTCGCAGAGAATGGTGACCGGGGGGATCCCTTCCAAACACTTGACTCCCGGGTCCGGCTGGGAAAGGTGCACTCTCCCGGGCCGTGGTGACTGGTGCCCTCCCGCCACGGTTGGCACCCGGGCCGACTAGGAAATTAGGATGGGAGCTCTCCCGGGCTGCGGCGGCCGGCGACCCTCCCCGCTTTCGGACCCCCGGGCCGGCTGGCACTCTTCCAAGCCACATCGGCTGGAGAACCTCCCAAACTGCGAGAGTTTTCCAAAGTTAAAGGACCCACAACACCTTTTACTGGTGGGACCCGCAGACAAACGTGTGCCACGAGCGCCACCTACTGGGCAGGATAAGAAAAACAGAACCCAGAGATTTCACAGAAAAATCTTCCAACCTGTTGGGTCCAACACCCAGGGAAATCTGACTAAATGCCCAGATGCCAGCAGAAGATAATGGATCATGCTCAGAAGATTGAAAATATGTCCCAGTCAAAGGAACAAACCAATAGTTCAAATGAGATACAAGAGCTGAGACAACTAATGCTGAATATACGAACGGAAATGAAAACCTCTTCAAAAACGAAATCGATAAATTGAGGGAGGACATGAAGAAGACATGGGCTGAACAAAAAGAAGAAATAGAAAAACTGAAAAAACAAATCACAGAACTTATGGAAGTGAAGGATAAAGTAGAAAAGATGGAAAAAACAATGGATACCTACAATGATAGATTTAAAGAGACAGAAGATAGAATTAGTGATTTGGAGGATGGAACATCTGAATTCCAAAAAGAAACAGAAACTATCGGGAAAAGAATGGAAAAATTTGAACAGGGTATCAGGGAACTCAAGAACAATATGAACTGCACAAATATACGTGTTGTGGGTGTCCCAGAAGGAGAAGAGAAGGGAAAAGGAGGAGAAAAACTAATGGAAGAAATTATCACTGAAAATTTCCCAACTCTTATGAAAGACCTAAAATTACAGATCCAAGAAGTGCAGCACACCCCAAAGAGATTAGACCCAAATAGGCATTCTCTAAGACACTTACTAGTTAGAATGTCAGAGGTCAAAGAGAAAGAGAGGATCTTGAAAGCAGCAAGAGAAAAACAATCCATCACACACAAGGGAAACCCAATAGACTATGTGTAGATTTCTCAGCAGAAACCATGGAAGCTAGAAGACAGTGGGATGATATATTTAAATTACTAAAAGAGAAAAACTGCCAACCAAGACTCCTATATCCAGCAAAATTATCCTTCAAAAATGAGGGAGAAATTAAAACATTCTCAGACAAAAAGTCACCGAGAGAATTTGTGACCAAGAGACCAGCTCTGCAAGAAATACTAAAGGGAGCACTAGAGTCAGATAAGAAAAGACAGAACAGAGAGGTATGGAGAAGAGCGTAGAAAGAAGGAAAATCAGATATGATACATATAATACAAAAGGCAAAATGTCAGAAGAAAATATTATCCAAACAGTAATAACACTAAATGTTAATGGACTGAATTCCCCAATCAAAAGACATAGATTGGCAGAATGGATTAAAAAACAGCATCCTTCTATATGCTGTCTACAGGAAACACATCTTAGACCCAAAGATAAACACAGATTGAAAGTGAAAGGTTGGGAAAAAATATTTCATGCAAATAACAACCAGAAAAGAGCAGGAGTGGCTATACTAATATCCAACCAATTAGATTTCAAATGTAAAACAGTTAAAAGAGACAAAGAAGGACACTATCTACTAATAAAAGGAACAACTAAACAAGAAGACATAACAATCATAAATACTTACGCACCGAACCAGAATGCCCCAAAATACGTGAGGAATACACTGCAAACACTGAAAAGGGAAATAGACATATATACCATAATAGTTGGAGACTTCAATTCACCACTCTCATCAATGGACAGAACATCTAGACAGACGATCAATAAAGAAATAGAGAATCTGAATATTACTATAAATGAGCTAGACTTAACAGACATTTATAGGACATTACATCCCAGAACAGCAAGATACACCTTTTTTTCAAGTGCTCATGGATCATTCTCAAAGATGGACCATATGCTGGGTCACAAAGCAAGTCTTAACAAATTTGAAAAGATTGAAATCATACACAACACTTTCTCGGATCATAAACGAATGAAGTTGGAAATCAATAATAGGCAGAGTGCCAGAAAATTCACAAATACGTGGAGGCTCAACAACACACTCCTAAACAACGACTGGGTCAAAGAAGAAATTGCAAGGGAAATTAGCAAATACCTCGAGGCGAATGAAAATGAAAACACAACATATCAAAACTTATGGGATGCAGCAAAGGCAGTGCAAAGAGGGAAATTTATTGCCCTAAATGCCTATATCAGAAAAGAAGAAAAGGCAAAAATTCAGGAATTAACTATCCATTTGGAAGAACTGGAGAAAGAACAGCAAACTAATCCCAAAGCAAGCAAAAGGAAAGAAATAACAGAGATTAGAGCAGAAATAAATGAAATTGAAAACATGAAAACAATAGAGAAAATCAGTAAGACCAGAAGTTGGTTCTACGAGAAAATCAATAAGATTGATGGGCCCTAAGCAAGACTGACAAAAAAAGAAGAGAGAGGATGCAAATGAATAAGATCAGAAATGGAAGAGGAGACATAACTACTGACCTCACAGAAATAAAGGAGGTAATAACAGGATACTATGAACAACTTTACGCTAATAAATACAACAATTTAGATGAAATGGACGGGTTTCTGGAAAGACATGAACAACCAACTTTGACTCAAAAAGAAATAGATGACCTCAACAAACCAATCACAAGTAAAGAAATTGAATCAGTCATTCAAAAGCTTCCTAAAAAGAAATGTCCAGGACCACACGGCTTCACATGTGAATTCTATCAAACATTCCAGAAACAATTAGTACCAACTCTCCTCAAACTCTTCAAAATAATCGAAGTGGAGGGAAAAGTACCTAATTCATTCTATGAAGCCAACATCACCCTCATACCAAAACCAGGCAAAGATATTACAAAAAAAGAAAACTACAGACCAATCTCTCTAATGAATATAGATGCAAAAATCCTCAATAAAATTCTAGCAAATCGTATCCAACAACACATTAAAAGAATTATACATCATGACCAAGTAGGATTCATCCCAGGTATGCAAGGATGGTTCAACATAAGAAAATCAATTAATGTAATACACCATATCAACAAATCAAAGCAGAGAAATCACATGATCATCTCAATTGACGCAGAGAAGGCATTTGACAAGATTCAACATCCTTTCCTGTTGAAAACACTTCAAAAGATAGGAATACAAGGGAACTTCTTTAAAATGATAGAGGGAATATATGAAAAACCCACAGCTAATATCATCCTCAATGGGGAAAAATTGAAAACTTTCCCCCTAAGATCAGGAACAAGACAAGGATGTCCATTATCACCACTATTATTCAACATTGTGTTGGAGGTTCTAGCCAGAGCAATTAGACAAGAAAAAGAAATACAAGGTCAAAATTGGAAAGGAAGAAGTAAAACTATCACTGTTTGCAGATGATATGATACTATACATCGAAAACCCGGAAAAATCCACAACAAAACTACTAGAGCTAATAGATGAGTACAGCAAAGTAGCAGGTTATAAGATCAACATTCAAAAATCTGTAGCATTTCTATACACTAGTGATGAACAAGCTGAGGGGGAAATCAAGAAACGAATCCCATTTACAATTGCAACTAAAAGAATAAAATACCTAGGAATAAATTTAACTAAAGAGACAAAAAACCTATATAAAGAAAACTACAAAAAACTGTTAAAAGAAATCACAGAAGACCTAAATAGATGGAAAGGCAAACCGTGTTCATGGATTGGAAGACTAATTATAGTTAAGATGTCAATCCTACCTAAATTGATTTACAGATTCAATGCAATATCAATCAAAATCCCAACAACTTATTTTTCAGAAATAGAAAAACCAGTAAGCAAATTTATCTGGAAGGGCAGGGTGCCCCGAATTGCTAAAAACATCTTGAGGAAAAAAAACGAAGCTGGAGGTCTCGCGCTGCCTGACTTTAAGGCATATTATGAAGCCACAGTGGTCAAAACAGCATGGTATTGGCATAAAGATAGATATATCGACCAATGGAATCGAATAGAGTGCTCAGATATAGACCCTCTCTTCTATGGACATTTGATCTTTGATAAGGCAGTCAAGCCAACTCACCTGGGACAGAATAGTCTCTTCAATAAATGGTGCCTAGAGAACTGGATATCCACATGCAAAAGAATGAAAGAAGACCCATATCTCACACCCTATACAAAAGTTAACTCAAAATGGATCAAAGATCTAAACATTAGGTCTAAGACCATAAAACAGTTAGAGGAAAATATAGGGAGATATCTTATGAAACTTACAATTGGAGGCGGTTTTATGGACCTTAAACCTAAAGCAAGAGCACTGAAGAAGGAAATAAATAAATTGGAGCTACTCAAAATTAAACACTTTTGTGCATCAAAGAACTTCATCAAGAAAGTAGAAAGACAGCCTACACAATGGGAGACAATATTTGGAAATGACATATCAGATAAAGGTCTAGTATCCAGAATTTATAAAGAGGTTGTCCAACTCAACAACGAAAAGACAGCCAACCCAATTACAAAATGGGAAAAAGACGTGAACAGACACCTACCAGAAGAGGAAATACAAATGGCCAAAAGGCACATGAAGAGATGCTCAATGTCCCTGGCCATTAGAGAAATGCAAATCAAAACCACAATGAGATATCATCTCACACCCACCAGAATGGCCATTATTAACAAAACAGAAAATGACAA
The DNA here is from genome assembly GCF_023851605.1 of Tamandua tetradactyla. Lineage (NCBI taxonomy): Eukaryota > Metazoa > Chordata > Mammalia > Pilosa > Myrmecophagidae > Tamandua > Tamandua tetradactyla. The sequence goes on from NC_135339.1 coordinate 8,423,235, forward strand.
GTGCTGGAGAGGATGCGGAGAAAGAGGCACACTTATCCACTGTTGGTGGGAATGTCAAATGGTGCAACCACTGTGGAAGGCAGTTTGGCGGTTCCTCAAAAAGCTGAATATAGAATTGCCATACGACCCAGCAATACCATTGCTAGGTATCTACTCAAAGGATTTAAGGGCTAAGACACAAACGGACATTTTCACACCAATGTTTATAGCAGTGTTATTCATAATTGCAGAGAGATGGAAACAGCCAAAACATCCATCAGTAGACAAGTGGCTAAACAAATTGTGGTATATACATACAATGGAATGTTTTGCAGCTTTAAGACAGAATAAACTTATGAAGCATGTAATAACATGGATGGACCTAGAGAACATTATGCTGAGTGAGTCTAGCCAAAAACTAAAGGACAAATACTGTATGGTCCCACTGATGTGAACCGACATTCGAGAATAAACTTGGAATATGTCATTGGTAACAGAGTCCAGCAGGAGTTAGAAACAGGGTAAGATAATGGGTAATTGGAGCTGAATGGATACAGAGTGTGCAACAGGACTAGATACAAAAACTCAAAAATGGACAGCACAATAATACCTAAGTGTAAAGTAATCATGTTAAAACACTGAATGAAGCTGCATCTGAGGTATAGGTTTTTTGTTTTGTTTTGTTTTGTTTTTTTTGTCTGTTTGTTGTCTTTTTTTCTTTTTCCTTTTCTTTTTTTTTGCTATTATTATTATTTTTATTTTTTTCTCTATATTAACATTCTATATCTTTTTCTGTTGTTTTGCTAGTTCTTTTCCTAAATCGATGCAAATGTACTAAGAAATGATGATCATGCATCTATGTGATGATGTTAAGAATGACTGATTGCATATGTAGAATGGAATGATTTCTAAATGTTGGGTTGATTTCTTTTTTTTCTTTAATTAAAAAAAAACAAGTAACAATTTAAAACCACAAATTAGCTTATCCAACGCTATGGAATTTAAAATGTTAATGATCAGGTGCTGAGTTACATGGAACCAATTAGTAGATTGAGGAGTGTTTTCATATTTGTGTTTTAATTCTCCCATTAGCCAATAAGAATTTTAACATCCGTGTGTATGGGGACAGAGATATCACACATCTTGTTTCAACCTTGAAAATCCACATGCAATGGAGATGTAGTTTAGGTTTGATACATTTAGAACTATACTGATAATAGGTTGTTATAAATAAGGGAAATATTAGAAGATTAAAATGAATAAAAACCGTTTGTAGTTGGTTCAGAACTAATCAACTGGTAAACATTAAAAACATTCTCAAACTGTCTTGAATTGATTTAATAGGCATGAAAAGTGGTAGTTAAGTATCTATGCACTCGGAACAGTGTCAATTTGATTTCTCTCTTAAGGTACTAGGACCAGTAATGATTAGAAGTCCTCAAAGAATTCATAGTCTCTACCTTGAGAGACAAAGGAAATAGGTTAGCTCTGCTGTAATTAAGTCATTACCTGGTGAGGGCTTTGTGAAATAGATTGACTGTTGAGTGCACAAAAATATGTGAAAGTCTCTGCAGTACAGGTTTTCTTAACCAACTCTCGTTTATCAATTTACTTGCTAAATAAAGCTTTCTGTCCTGTTAGGTTTGTAGAAGAAATGTCATCATGATGAATTATAATTATAATAATCTTAAATATAGATTCTCAATCTTATGTTAGAGTATAACTGCCATTTTGCTTTATTTGGCATAAAAATAGTTTTCCTAGATTGAAATCATTCTTATTTTCAAAAATAGAATTACACAGGAGTATCCCCTTAGCCCTCCTCCCTCTCTACCACCTCTTCCCCCCGTAACACACATCCACAAATCCCTTTTGCGGAACAGATTTACAGCATTGTTGCTAGTCTGCTGAGATGGGTTTGGGCAGAACCACTTCACAATTTCTTAGGAAGATGAGAGGTAATGACCAGTACCTGAGCTCCTGTCCTGCTATAGTTTACCTAGTAGCTTTTAGGCTTATCAAGATAGCATATTAATTCTAATCTGCAATTGAAAATCTATGGATAAATGTATATTTGGCGGTAGTACCCCTTTTTAGGCTTTAAAATGTGAAATCCTTAGGCCCCCTTTCAAAAACTTGATGCTGATACCAAGTAACATTGGAAAATTAGAGGTCATTTAGTTGATATACCCAAGTTGGAATTTGAGTCTTCACGTACCATGTGAATTTGCAAGCATTTCAGTAAGGGTTAGGATAGAGAAATATCTTCCTTTTTTCTTAAGATTAGAAAGAAAATAAACCTTTATAACCATTTGGGGTGTAATCTAATCCTTTTTACCATTATACTTGGTAATTTTATAAATTTTTGTCAAGGAAAGCTGTCCTCTTTTTGTTTTTTTAAATGTTTCCTGTTATTGGCCTTTTCAGATGTAAGCAGGCGTTCTTTGAAGGCTAATATAATTTGGTGAACGTGAATTCTAGAAAAATGTTAAAAGTGACTATCATCTGTTTTCTATCAGTGTGTGTGTCTGTTGAAATTGAACCAACCAGTGCCCGTGTCCACACATATCCAGCAGTTATATGAGCTATGAAGAACAGAAATTATTTTGGAAAAGACTTGATTTTGCCATTTACACAAAATAAAGCTAGAACACATAACAATAGCCAGGTTTATGTTCTTCTTTTAGAGGGAACAAACAAGAGGTGAGAATGGGAGAATAAAACTTAATGTCATTGGGAATATTTTTATTTTATTTTATTTCCTTAACCTTTTCTTTCCACAATAGTCCAAAAAAAAAAAACCTTCATAGGCTGTCTGGTAGATAATTTGAAATATGAGAAAATTAGCTAGTTTTGATTACTGGGTGTAACGTCGGGTGACTGGGAAGAGCAAGGCAACTGGAGATGGGGAGGCTGTGTCACCCCTCCCAACATGGCTTCTGGGACCGCCCCTTCCGGACACCTGACTTCTGGAGAACCGCCCCTTCCGACCACCTGACTTCCTGAGAACCGCCCCTTCTGGACATCACCTGACCCCCTTGCTTAAAAACCACCTACGCCATCACCCAGGTGCTGACTCATCTCCCTCCATCTTGGTTTTGGTGAGCTAAGTCCGGGAGCGCAGAAATAAACCTGCCCGCTTTAAAAGTTTCCGGGTCTACCGTCCTTCTTTCTCACCCTTTCGCCTCCTAAACCTTTCACTTGGATTTCAGAAAACTTGGATTTTACAGAGGACTTGTCCGGTGTGCCTGAAATTGTGAAGAAGCCCACGAATAAACAAGGAGATAAATCAAAGGAAAATACCAGAGAGATTTTCGGTGGTCCCAAACGAGTAAGTAAAGCACCATCAGTCATTTTTTTATACTTATTGTTGGGGAGTACAGCCTTTGCTAATTTTTTTTAATTTGAAAATTACTACCGAACATTGCAATTAAATGTCTGAAAAGATAACATGTGTCAGTCATTATAATGTGGCCCAGCATAGATAATTCAGACTAATTTGCTTGAGTTTACCTTTTTGGTAAAAAATTAATTCTTTAGTTAAAATTGCTTGGAACGGTGTTAAATTTGTTTTTGAAAATTGAAGTTGGAGGTAGGCAACCTCTTTTGTTCTTATAGGTTGAACTGCTTCTATGCTACTAGAGAATGAGTGTACCCATTGTTTTTGCGGCTGTATTTTTGCTTTTGCACTGTGAGTTGCACCCCCCACCCCCCCAACCCCCCCGAGAGAAAACTTGCTGGATGTTGACAGAATGACAGAGCCTTAACTGCTCTGGGACAGGTTAGTGTGGTATAGGCTTCTGGTTTATATATAAAAGTTTCTGTCATATGTTGATTTCCAGAGCAGCACTTCTCAAAGTGTTCCATCTCAGGAATGCTTTACACTCTTAAACATTGACATTCCCATATAACTTTTGTTTTTGTGGGATGTATCAATACATAGCAGATTAGAAATTAAAGCATATTTTAAAGATTAATAATTCACTACAAATAGTGAACCCAATTCATGTTAATATTTTTAAGAAAAAGTTTTTTTTAATTACGTGCTTCTCTTATGAAAAATGACAATATTCTACCTGGTTATGTGATCATATTAAGCATATTAGTAGTGATCCCTTGATGTAATTTATGTCCAATTTATTTGTTTTTTTTTAAAGAGTGCACGATATTTGTATTGTAGAATGTTTCACATTTAGAATTTATCTGGTTGTTTCCTCAGTGTCAATTAACTTGTTACTCCAGCATATTAAAATAGTATTGTGTCATAGGACACTGGAAATTAAGTCTAGAAGCTTGATAAGGTTCAGGTTAACTATTTCGGTGACAGGAATACTTCAAAGGTGTTATTGCATACTTCATGTTCTTCACATCAGAGCTATGTACCATCTGGTTATTTCAATAGTAATGTTGATTGACCACCTAGTTAAGATTATGATCATCAGGTCTTTTCAAAATAAGGATGTATTTTCCCCTCTCTAGTTGGATTAGTAAATAAGTTCTCAGGTGCAACTTTGGCAGGATGTGCATATCATGCTCCCCATTATTGTTTTACATCATCATTTCAGCATCCATTGTTGAGCTTTGCCTGTATCAGTTTATTAAAGTGAGAGCTGTAGAATGGTGAATTTTCTAGTTGTTATTTTTTCCACATTTAATACATGAAATTCTATAAAGAGGAGTTTTCTCTTTTGCATATTAGTATAGACTCGGAACTTTTGTTTATTAAATGTATTATAATATTTTGGTCTTCTTAAAAAATTATTTGTCTAAGTTATCTTAGATATAGCCATTGTGAACCATTTTGCACTGTTTTTTTTTTTTTTTTTGGCATAACCCTGTCATCTTTGACTGCTTCCCCTTGCTTTTTTTTTAATGGAATTTTATTGAGATATATTTACAAATCATCCAAAGTGTACAATCAGTGGTTCATAGTATCATCATATAGTTGTCCATTCATCACCACAATGAATTTTTGAACATTTTCATTACTATGATCCACAGTACCAAAGATTTAAGATGTCAAATATTTGAATATGACAGTACCAAATAGCCAAGACATCTCTGGATAACCTTAAAATCGGTGAAATTTGGTGGTGCTTTCCTCTCTTTTCTCATTGTGGTAGTTTAGGGAGATGGGCTTTTGTAGCACTTCTCCTGGCTTCACTGGTGCGAGTCTCCCCTTGCTTTTCAAACAGTATGATGCCCCAGGCTCATCTTGTACTTTCCGTTTTGGGTGTGGATGCATCCATTTCTCCAAGGAGCCTTGTTTCTTTTTGTGCAAATTAGTACTTAGAAACCAAGAGCTGAGTGCTCGGTATGTTCATTGCTACTCTAGGGTATCACTACTTCTAGGCCTTTTCATTGGACAGAGCTAGGAAATATGTAGAAATGTAAACCATGATTTCAAATTGTTAGTTTCATTTCAGATTTATTATTACCAAATGTATTTTTAAATATATGTATTTTATTAGAGAAGTAGGTGTGCAGAAAAAATCATGCATAAAATATAGAGCCTGTATACTCTGCCATTAATCACACTTTGATTTATTGTGGTACCTTTGTTAAAGATGATGAAAGAATATTATTATAATTTTACTATAAACTATAGTCCATAGTTTACATTAAGGTCCACTATTTGTGTTGTGTATTCTGATAGTTCTTTCTTTTTTTGTAAGGTTTTTTTCGTTCAGCACAATGTTTTTTTGTTTTTTTTTTTTTCCCATGGGCAGGCATTGGGAATCGAACCCAGGTCCTCTGGCATGGCAGGCGAGCATTCTTGCCTGCTGAGCCTCTGTGGCCCGCCCAGCACAATGTGCTTTTGTATTTGTTTTTTTTTTGTTAGAGAAGTTGTGGGTTTATAGAATCATCATACATAAAATATAGAAATTCCCATATACCACCCTGTTAACACTATGTAGTGGATGTGGTATATTTGTTACAATTGGTAAACACGTTTTTATAATTGTACTTTTAACTACAATCCTATAATCCGTGGTTTAACTTAGAGTTAATTGTACTGTACAGTCCTGTGGGTTTTTTTAAATTTTTATTCTACTAATATATACAACCTAGAATTTCCCCTATTAACCACATTCGAATGTATAATGCAAGAAAATATTTTTATATTTATATAATCCAGTAGTGTTAATTACGCTATTGTGCTGCTGTCATCACCATTCCCTGACTGCACTCCAGCATTGGTAATCTGTATTCTAGTTTCTGTCTATGAATTTGTGTACTCTAATTTTTTTCGAAACAATGAGATCATGCTATATTTTTTCTTAGTGTTTGGTTTGTTTCACTCAACAAGCTGTCTTCAGGTTTCATCCATATAGTAGCATGCATCAGAATGTCATTCCTTTTTTTTTAATGTTTTTAACTGCATAATATAACATATATACAAAGCAAAGAAAGAAAAAAGTAATGATTTCCAAGCACACTTCACCAAGTAATTAAAGAATAGATCCCAGAATTTGTCATGGGCTACCATTCCATCATCAGATTTTTCCTTCTAGCTTCTCCCAAACACTGGAAGCTAGAAGGAATATTAATTTGGTGATTCAGCAGCGAGACTTGTTTTGTTAAATCTCATTTTCTTACATACTCTTCTTTTAATCCTTCTCTCAATCTATAGGGATCTTCAGACAGTACCTGTTCTGAGTTTTTCATGTTGAGAAGAAGTGTTTACGCTAAAGAATAAGGGGATATAATTAATTGATAATCCTGGAGAGGCTGATCCCTCTGAGTTTCAGGGTTTATCTGATCAAGGAACCTTTTGAGCTGTTTTATGACTGAGTATATTCCATTGTATAGATATACCACATTTGTTTAACCATTCAATAACACAGGTTCCTTCCACATTTGGTGCTTGTGAATAATGGTGCTGTGGACGTTGGTGTACAAATATGTGTTTGAGTTCCTGCTTTCAGTTCTTTTGGGTATATACCCAGAAGTGGGAATCCCAGGTCATTTGGTAATTCCATAGTTAACTTTCTGAGGATCACTCAAGCTGTTTTGTGCAGTGGCTGCACCATTTTACCTTCCCACCCATGATGAACTGGTGTTCTCTTTAACCACATTGACTCCAACATAGTTTTCCTTTTTTATTTTTTTAATTGTAGCCTTTCTAGTGAATGAGTAATGGTAGTCATTGTGATTTAAATTTGCATTTTCCTGGTAGCTAATGATTTTCAGTATTTTTTTTGTGTGCTTTCTGGTCATGTGGATATCTTCTTTAGAGAAATGTCTGTTTTAGCCTTTTGACTATTTTGTAATTGGATTGTTGGTGTCATTAAGTTGAAGGATTTCTTTATATATTCTCCATATTAAACCTTTATGGGGTATGTGATTTCCAAATATTGTAGTTTTCAATTGTATTTCTGTAGTGGCCAGTGATGCTGAACGTCTTTGCATGTCCTCTTTGGCTGTTTGTATCTCTTCTTTGAAAAATGTGTATTCAGGTTTTTTACCCATTTTAAAGTCTTTTTGTTCTTGAGTTGTACGATTTCTTTTTCTTTCTTTTTTTTTTTTTTTTTTGGTAGCATTTCTTTATATATTCTGGATATTAAAACCTTGTCAAACATGTGGTTTCCAAATATTTTCTCCCATTCTTTAGGATGTTGTTGTACTTTCATGATAAAGTCCTTTGATGTACAAAAGTTTCAAATTTTGATGGGGGACCCATTTATCTAATTTTTCTTTTGTTGCTTGTGCTTTTGGCATACAGTCTAGTCTAAGAAATCATTGCCTGATGCAAGGTCCTAAAGATGCTTTCCTGTGTCTTCTAAGAAATATATAATTTGGATTCTTTTATTTAGGCCTTCAATCCATTTTGAAGTAATTCTTGTGTATGAGACGGGTCCACCTTTCTTCATTGCATATGGATATGCAATGTTCTAGCACCATTTGTTGAAGAGAATGTTCTTTCCCAGTTGAGTGGATTTGGCACCCTTGTCAAAATCAGTTGACCATAGTTGTAAGTGTTTATTTCTGAACACTCAGTTTGATTCCATGGTCTGCATATTTGTTCTTGTGCTAGTACCCTGCTGCTGTGATTACTATAGCTTTGTAATGAGTTAATAAATCAGAAGTTTGAGTCCCCCATATTTATTCTTCTTTTACAAGATGATTTTGACTATCCAGAGCCTCTTACCCATGTTGAGATTTTGTACTTTTATATTTCATTTGTATTTTTTCACTGAAAATCTTGATGTTCCTAATAGTATATTTGCTTATTTGCTTTATCCTACTCTTTACATTAAGTAATTTTTTTTTAATGTATCAACTGATTTAACCTTTTTTTTTTTTTCTTTTACATGGGCAGGCACCGGGAACAAACCCGGTTCCTCTGGCATGGCAGGCAAGGAGTCTTGCCTGCTGAGCCACCGTGGCCCACCCTACATTAAGTAATTTTTAAGTTATAAAATCAACATTACTATGAACAATAAAAATACTGACTGAAGGTTAAGATTCGTTTGCAGTTCTTTTTCTTCTTAGGTTATATCTCACTAAGAATGAGTAGTCATAATTGTGCCAAAGGTTTCTTGAAGTAGTAATTGGTTTATTATTAATTCAATACTCATTTGAGTTCATTTGTATGTATTTGCATTGTTTTTTAATTCAGTTTTAAAGTTAACATCGGAGTCATTTTTTTCCCCCAGCTATTAACATAGCTTAGAAGGCAGCAAAACACGTGTACTTGACCTGATTATGAAGGAATCTCTCTGGCCTACAGTAAATTAGGTCGTAGCAGACTGTTAGGCCTCAGGCCTATTTACTGCTGATGGATGTAGCAGGATGATGCCGTTAGTATTACGAGAGGAAAATTTAGGGAACTTTTTCCAGTTTATAAAGTCGAAAGAAATATGAGATCAAACTCATGTGAAAGATGTGCTAGATAAAGTCCTGACTTAAAATAGTAAGTAGCCTTAACATTTATTAACCTGAAGAGACTAAATCAGTGAATCTTTTAGTTTCCCTTTTTACCTCATTTTGTTCATTGTTTCAAATATTTTATTTGCCAGAACCTTTATTATAAGTGGGGTTGTGTCAGAAATTCTTCACTTAGATACTACTATTTAGTGGATTGGTAAGCTTCAAAAGTGAAAGTCTTTTTCTTTTTTTTAAACTGAAAAATGCCTTTATTTCTCTCTCATTTTTAAAGCTTATTTTCCCAGGATATTACGTTCTGAATTTACAGCATTTACTCTTTGAGTATTTAAAAGAATGCCATCACTATTTTCTGTGACCTCTTGTGTCCAAAGACAGGTTGGTCTTCATCCGTTATCATTTTCCCTGTGTAGGGAAGATGTCTTTTTGCTCCAGTGGCTCTCATAATTTTCTTTTTCTTAACAGGGGAGAGATACCATGATCATGAAAAAGTGAAACTCCTAAGTGTTATACGACTTTAATGCTTTTGATTCCTAACTCTTATGTGAAATGGACCCTGCATTTTCCTTTAGGATACTACAAGACTAAGAGTTGTTTGATAGATTTTGCATCCGTAGAAAGGAGATTATTGGAAAGCAGATAGGCAAAGTTTTACCTGTTTTGATGAGCATAAAGGAATAGAGGAAACAAATAAATGGTATCAACATTGTTATCTTTTCAGTTTGGTATCATATAGTGCTTTTGGTGTACAGTCTAAGAAATCATTGTTTATCAGAGGAATAGAATCTTAAGAATAAATTCTCTGAAATGCGTATGTGGGTTTTCTGGGATTAGTTCTCTGATCTGATTTTATTTAAATGTTACTAATGACCCTGTTTCCACGTAGTATAGAAGGCACCAGTAGTCCATGACTTACTGTGGCAGAAGAGTTTCCCTCCCTCCCTGTCAGGGTTTCTCAACCTCACTACCATAGACAGTTTGAACTAAATAATTCTTTGTTGTGGGAAGGTGGCTGTGTACATTGCAGGTTGTTGAGCAGCATTTCTGGCTTCTGCCCACTGCATGCCAGTAGCGCAGCCCTTTCCCTCCTACCCTCCTACTTTTAGTTTCAACAACCAAGTGTCTCCAGATATTGCCAAATGACTGTTGGAGAGGAAACCCCTCCCCACATTCATGGTATGTCTGTATAACTGTGTGTACACACATGTACATACATACACACTCCACTTGGAAGTAAGTTGTAGACCTGATGATCATTATCCTTAAAATTTGTGTTTTCTGAAAACAAGAGAACCTATCTTTAGCCATCATAGTCTACTCATCACAATCAGGAAATTAACATTGATATGATAAAATCATAATCTACAGATCCCATTCAAATTTCATTAGTTGACTCAACAATGTCTGTTACAGCAAAACAAATAACTCCCTGTTCTAGTTTGCTAGCTGCTGGAATGAGATATACCAGAAACAGAATGGCTTTTAAAAAGGGAAATTTAATAAGTTGCTAGTTTACAGTTCTAAGTTCAATAAATGTCCTAATTAAAACAAGTCTAAAGAAATGTCCAATCTAAGGCATCCAGGGAAAGAAATCTTGGTTCAAGAAGGCCAGTGAAGTTCAGGGTTTCTCTCTCAAGTGAGAAGGCACGTGGCAAACGCGGTCAGGGTTTCTCTCTCATCTGGAAAGGGTTTCTCTCTCATCTGCTAGCTTTCTCTCCTGGCTTCCTGTTTCATGCAGCTTCCCGGGAGGCATTTTCCTTCCTCATCTCCAAAGGTCGCGCTGCTACGCTACTGGTGGACTCTGTTTCTCATGGCTACGTCATCCTGCTCTCTCAGAATCTCTCTTTTATAGGATTCCAGTAAAGTAATCTAGACTCACCTAGAAATGTGTCCATCTAATCCACCCTAACAACTGCTCTTGATTGAGTCACATCTCCAGGGAGGTGATCTAATTAAAGTTTCAAAGATACAGTGCTCAATAGGGATACAGTACTGAATAGGGATTAGAAGAAACAGTTGCCTTTACAAAATTGGATTAGAATTAAAACATGGTTTTTCTGGGGTAGATACATCCTTTCGAACTGGCGCACCCCCCTTCTCCCACATCTCCCAGGCAGAAAGCCCTTGATACAGTCCAGAAATCACGTGTTGCATTTAGTCGTCTCAGGTTTCTCCCCTCCTTCAATCTGGAAGAATATCCTTGTCTTTCCTAGTTTTACCATGGCTTTGATATTTTTGAAGAATTTGGGCCCGTTATTTTGTATATTATCCCTCAGTTTGTCTTCTCTGATACTGCTTCTTCACGATTCTGTTTAGATCACACATTTTTGGTAAAAATACCCCAGAAGTGATGCTGTGATCTCACTATATCATATTTGGTGGCACACAATATTTGTTTGTACCACTGTCACTGCTGATGTTAACTTGGATCACTTGGTAAAGATGGTATATGCCGGTTCCCCAAGCATAAAGCCAATTGATAACATTTGGTAGGAAGATCATTTGTGAGTATGTGAATATACTCTCCTCATCTATTGGTGATTGGTGCCTGAAACAATTTTTATTAAAATGATTGCTGACTGTGATTTCTGATTACATCATTTCTTGTACAGTTATTAGTTGGCCTTCTGTGAGGTAGAACTTTCCCTTTCTCCACGTATATATATATATATATATATTTATATCAATATGAATATGTATTCCAGTCATTTATTACTGTTAGTTATTTAAATGATATTACCATCATTTATTTTGATAGTTTGATTTGGCCAACTTATGGATGTTTCTTCTAGCTGGTTCCTTGACCTGTCCCCACAATTTTCTGAGCATTTCTTTGCTTTCTGAAATACTAAGATATTCCAGGCTCATGATATATTACCCAGTCCTAGAATCAGCCATTTGTCTGAGGAGCCCTGTGTTTTGTTGTTGTTGTTCTTAGTGAAGAATGGTATTTAGAAATAAAGTTCTGGTACTTTAGGTATGGTCATTACTTTTGGAATGTGATTGCTACTAGGCCCTCTCAGCAACCAGAGCTGGGAAATATGTACATGTATGTAGATACTAACCCTCTCAGATATATGCAGATCTACTCTAGGGCTTCTCTGACTTGACAGCTAGTTAACATGTAAATGTATGTATGCACACACACCCTATTTCTTGATCTACCTATGTGTATTCGGAATTCACACCGATAACTCCAGTTTCTATCCAGCACCACACGTTTATTCCAGCCTTCCAACTTCCCAGTTTTACTTCCCTTTGCCAACAGTGAGAATATCTGGTTCCCATTAACCTCAACATTATTTACTTATTTTCTCATTCCTCATGTTTGTAACTAATTTTCTGATCTCCCTTCTTCACTGTATTAGAAAGCATGACTTTAAGCATGCCATCTGTGAGAATTTTCTCAGTCCCTCACCAGGGATATGGTGAAAGGTTGTTTATACCAGGATTGAAGGCTGGCTAGGAAACAAGATGAGGAGGGTGAAGGAAAAATGTGGTAAAAACATAGTTGAAATGATTACTCAGAAAGTTGTCTTTGCTAGGGGAAAAAAATGAAGATCGGGTTTGAGGAATTGTCTTGGAAAATCTGGGTTAAAGGTAATCCTTTTGTTTTTAAGTTGCCACTCTAGTTCTGATCGCAAGTTATAGTTTCTCTGCATCCCATTATTTGCAGTTGCCATATATGGATTTTTTTCTACCTGTCCTGCTCATAATTTGATCTGTAGCTCTTCTTTCAGCTGCTGCCCCTCTGCCCTACTTGTAGGGCATTTTCTTCTTTGTAAGGCATTTTCTCGTTTATTCAACCTGAACCTAGGACACTGGCCATGTTGTTTTGCCAGTTAATATTGATAACTAATCATTGGTGAAACTAACCATAATATGAAGCTCAGCTTCAACTCTCAGATATTTAGACTTTCACTTTTATCATGTCCCTGTGGTTTAGGTTGGTCCATCTGGCACTAGCTTTTATCTCATTCTCTAAGGAACATTTTGGACTTTATTTTTTTCTTCCCTTCTGTCACTCAATATGACACTGGATAGTGGGTTTTCGGGCAATTGAATTAAAATTTCATAAGTCATGGTTATATTTTTAATTGTATTAGAAAGTTATAAATGCCTGAAATAGCAGTTTAAAAATTGTTGTAGTTTTATAAACTCATTTTTTTCCTCCATAAAATAAGTTTATATAGGTTGTCCACGTAAAACGAATCCTGCAATTGAAGAGACTTGAGAAAGAACAAGTAGTCCCACGTCCTACCTAAGAACAGATGTTCCTTTCACAGTATCCTGCTTTAGTAGTTAGAACTCACTCTCAAAAGGCAATTTATTTTTTGTCAAATGGTTTTACCTGTTATTACTCCTTTCTGTGTCTCAAAATTCACTGTCGATCTGGGATCAAGTCATCAAGAATGTAGTGTGAGATCTACTATATTCCCAATAAATGGATCTAAAGCCTGTAAGAAGAGAGCGTCTGGCCAAGTGGTCTGGTGATGAGGGGTACTGGAAGAAGTATAGTAAAGGTAGTAAAAGCCTCTACCGCCCCTTCACAGCTCATCAGTTGGAGATCTGGAGAATTGTTGAAGCTGAGCAGTTTCAGTCTGAGCCTAGGTGTATAGGTCAGTTTGTGTTGAATTTTCTTCTTCATTGTTTTTTTTTTTTTTAATTTTTTTTATTAATCAAAAAAAAGAAAAGAAATTAACACAACATTTAGAAATCATTCCATTCTACACATGCACTCAGAAATTCTTAGTATCATCACATAGATGTATGATCAACATTTCTTAGTACATTTGCATCGATTTAGGAAAAGAACTAGCAAAACAACAGAAAAAGATATAGAATGTTAATATAGAGAATTAAAATAATAATACTAATAAAAAATATATATATATATAAAAAAGGAAAAGGAAAAAAACAAAATCAAAAGATACAAACAAATGAACAAACAAACAAAAAACTGTATTTCAGGTGCAGCTTCATTCAGTGTTCCAACATAGTTACATTACACTTAGGTATTATTGTGCTGTCCATTTTTGAGTTTTTGTATCTAGTCCTGTTGCACAGTCTGTATCCCTTCAGCTCCAATTACCCATTATCTTACCCTGTTTCTAACTCCTGCTGGACTCTGTTACCAATGATATATTCCAAGCTGATTCTCGAATGTTGGTTCACATCAGTGGGACCTTACAGTATTTGTCCTTTAGTTTTTGGCTAGACTCACTCAGCATAATGTTCTCTAGGTCCATCCATGTTATTACATGCTTCATAAGTTTAGTCTGTCTTAAAGCTGCATAATATTCCATCATAGGTATATGCCACAGTTTGTTTAGCCACTCGTCTGTTGATGGACATTTTGGCTGTTTCCATCTCTTTGCAATTGTAGATAATGCTGCTATAAACACTGGTGTGCAAATGTCCGTCTGTGTCTTTGCCCTTAAGTCCTTTGAGTAGATACCTAGCAGTGGTATTGCTGGGTCGTAATCCATTCTGCCAGTCTATGTCTTTTGATTGGGAAATTCAGTCCATTAACTTTTAGTGATACTACTGTTTGGATAATATTGTCCTCTGCCATTTTGGCTTTTGTATTATATATATCCTATCTGATTTTCCTTCTTTCTACACTCTTCTCCATACCTCTCTCTTCTGTCTTTTCGTATCTGACTCTAGTGCTCCCTTTAGTATTTCTTGCAGAGCTGGTCTCTTGGTCACAAATTCTCTCAGTGACTTTTTGTCTATAAATGTTTTAATTTCTCCTTCATTTTTGAAGGACAATTTTGCTGGATATAGAAGTCTTGATTGGCAGTTTTTCTCTTTTAGTAATTTAAATATATCATCCCACTGTCTTCTAGCTTCCATGGTTTCTGCTGAGAAATCTACACATAGTCTTATTGGGTTTCCCTTGTATGTGACGGATTGTTTTTCTCTTGCTGCTTTCAAGATCCTCTCTTTCTCTTTGACCTCTGACATTCTAACTAGTAAGTGTCTTGGAGAATGCCTATTTGGGCCTGTTCTCTTTGGGGTGCGCTGCACTTCTTGGATCTGTAAATTTAGGTCTTTCATAAGAGTTGGGAAATTTTCAGTGATAATTTCTTCCATTAGTTTTTCTCCTCCTTTTCCCTTCTCTTCTCCTTCTGGGACACCCACAACACGTATATTTGTGTGCTTCATATTGTCGTTCAGTTCCCTGATCCCCTGCTCAAGTTTTTCCATTCTTTTCCCTATAGTTTCTGTTTCTTTTTGGAAATCAGACGTTCCATCCTCCAGTTCACTAATTGTAGCTTCTGTCTCTTTAAATCTACCGTTGTAGGTATCCATTGCTTTTTCCATTTTTTCTTCTTTGTCCTTCATTCCCATAAGTTCTGTGATTTGCTTTTTCAGATTTTCTGTTTCTTCTTTTTGTTCAGCCCATGTCTTCTTCAAGTCCTCCCTCAGTTTATTGATTTGGTTTTTGAAGAGTTTTTCCATTTCTGTTCGTATATTCAGCATTAGTTGTCTCAGCTCCTGTATCTCATTTGAACTATTGGTTTGTTCCTTTGACTGGGCCATATCTTCAATTTTCCGAGCGTCATCCATTATTTTCTGCTGGTTTCTGGGCATTTGATCAGATTTTCCTGGGTGTGGGACCCGGCTGGTTGAAAGGTTTTTCTCTGAAATCTCTGGGCTCTGTTTTTCTTTTCCTGCCCAGTAGGTGGCGCTCGTCTGTCTGCGGGGCCCACCAGTAAAAGATGCTGTGGCTCCTTTAACTTGCCAATCCAAATCTCGCAGTCGGCCCGGGAAACCGCGCGTGGAGGGGGGTCGCCGGCCACCGCTGCTTGGGGGAGTGCTGGTCCAAATTGCCCAGCTGGCCCGAGACGCCAAGCGTGGCGGGAGGGCCCCACTATCCAACGTTCCCAGTCAGACCGGGGAGCCACGTGCGCCAGCCACCCTGGCCGGGAAAACGCACGCCCCTCGGGTATCTCACCGCAGTGGATTCTCCCTGCCCGTTCAGCCGTTCCAGAATGGGGTACGCTGTCTTTTTGGTCTCTGTGGTTGCTCCGGGAGCTGTTTCGTATTGTTTGTGTTTCTTTAGTTGCTGTTCTGGAGGAGGAACTAAGACCCGCGTGTCTTACTCAGCCGCCATCTTCTCCGGGAGCCTCTTCTTCATTGTTTTTAATTGGCACATACTGCATGGCTTTCACAGTGCGGGGTACTGCGGATGCAGAAAAAATGAGATGAGTGTCTTAAACAGGCATTATTTCTGTTTTGTGAGGTAGAATGCTTTTCCCTCGTTGATCTGTATTAACATAAAGGCTTAGGGAAATGTAAATTATTTTCTGTGATCTAATTTGTGTGTGTTTTTTTGTTTAGTATTTTATTTGGGGAGGATTTTTATAAGGAATAAAAGTACTGTTAGTCTTTTTCTTTGTACAGATCCTTTAAAAATAGAAAATATTTCCCTGTAACTTATTCTCAGAAAGCTGTGGTTTGAGATGAGAAAATGTGATTGGTTAATCTAGATCCTGACAAATTTGATATACATTGGACACAGTCAGAGTGTGTATATATATGTGTGTGTGTTATAGGACATATTATAGTTTGGAATTTCATTTGTTTTTGCAATTGGTAATAAATTTTGAGTTCATCTAAGACTCAGACATTCAGAAAATCTTTGCTAGGCTTTTCTTAGTACTCTGATGACTTCATACTAATGACCACAAGTTAATACAAGAAGTATATATAATGTTGCATATTTTTTGAGAGTAGTACCACAATTTTTTTATTAATTAAAAAAATTAACAAGAAACAAAACAATAAGATATCATTCCATTCTACATATATAATCATTAATTCTTAATATCATCACGTAGTTGCATATTCATCGTTTCTTAGAATGTTTGCATCGATTTAGAAAAAGAAAAAGACAACAGAAAAAGAAATAAAACGATAATAGAGAAAAAAAAGTTATACATACCATACCCCTTACCCCTTGCTTTCATTTACCACTAGCATTTCAAACTAAATTTACTTTAACGTTTGTTCCCCCTATTATTTATTTTTATTCCATATGTTCTACTGTTTTGTTGATATGGTAGATAAAAGGAGCATCAGACACAAGGTTTTCACATTCACAGAGTCACATTGTGAAAGCTATGTCATTGTTCAGTCATCATCAGGAACCATGGCTACTGGGACACAGCTCTACATTTTCAGGCAGTTCCTTCCAGCCTCTCCATTGCATCTTGAACAACAAGAGTACCACAATTTTTTTACTTTAAATTTCCATTTATGGAAATACATAATCTTTTACAATATTTGTGTGATTGTGAAGACCTTGTGTCTGATGCTCTTTTTATGTA
The DNA here is from genome assembly GCF_023851605.1 of Tamandua tetradactyla. Lineage (NCBI taxonomy): Eukaryota > Metazoa > Chordata > Mammalia > Pilosa > Myrmecophagidae > Tamandua > Tamandua tetradactyla. The sequence goes on from NC_135339.1 coordinate 8,440,442, forward strand.
GGGTATGAACAGATGAGTAAAAAATATGGATAAAAAATAAACAGATAATAAAGGGGACAAAAGTAAATTGGGTAGAGGAGGGGGCCAAGATGGTGGCTTAGTGAGGTGTGGATTTAGTTCGTCCTCCAGAGGAACAGTACAGGAACAGTACAAAACATCTGCTGGGGCCATGTCAGTGACTGGATACACAGCATACCCCAGTCTGGACCAGCTGGACTGGCTGTGAGCCCCCCCCAGAACCGTGAGTTCCCCAAGCCACAGTGGCTGGCACCCCTCCCCCATAGGCTGCTTCCCAGAGGGGAAAGGAGAGGGACTTTTACCAGCAGTCAGGGCTTAGCACAACCAAGCTCCAAATGTGAAATTAACAAATTCTGACTACTAAAAAGAGGTCCTGCTCTGAAAAGGATTTTTTTTTCTTTTTTTGTGGCTGTGTTTCTGTGGCTTGACTGCTTTTTGAATACAGCTGCAGGGCTTCTCAGGCTCCAGCTGCCCCAGGCATGGGCAGAATTAAGCTGTTGGAAAGTTTGTCTGAGCCTGTGCCTTCCCCAGGAGAGGGGTGGGGCCCAGCTCAGGTGGAATCTCTTCCTCAAGGAATTCAGACACCAGGGTCTGGAAAAGTGAAGTGATTTAAGCCAGCCTACAACCTCTCCTCTGTCTCAACCATGCCCCCAGCAGGGAGAGTCTGCTGAAGTTAAAGGTACCACATCAGCTTTTGCCCGTGGGACCTACAGATCGAAAAGTGCCACATACTGGTAAAGATAGGAAAAACATGGAGTCCAGAGGCTTCATAGCAAAGTCTTTAAACCTGCTGGGTCTCACCCTCAGGAAAAACTGATGCAAGTGACTCTTCTCTCTTGAGAGGAAGCCAGTTTGGTCTTGAAAAATCTGACTGGGGTCTGTAATACCTAAGTAGACCCTCCTAATGGGGGAAAAAGGTACCATACAGGCAGGGCAAGAAACAAGAAAACAAGAACTGAATTCTGACCTGTGAAACAAAACCTAAGCTAGAGGTCTAGAGTAAGCTGAACTGAATGTCAAGAGAACAGAGAGACAACAAAGTCATCCAGCAAGAAAATCCTAGGTAAAAAATTGTAGACAATCTCCAGAATAAACTAATTAAGGAAATTGAATGCCTAGACGCCAGCAAAAAAATAAATCATGCTAGGAAAATTGAAGATATGGCCCAGTCAAAGGAACAAAGCAATAATTCAAGTGAGATACAGGAGTTGAAACAATTGATTCAGAATGTTTGAACAGACATGGAAAACCTCATCAAAAATCAAATCAGTGAATTGAGGGAGGATATAAAGAAGGCAAGGAATGAACAAAAAGAAGAAATTGAAAGTCTGAAGAAACAAATCACAGAACACATGGGAATGAAAGGCAAAGTAGAAGAGATGAAAAAAACAATGGAAACCTACAGTGTTAGATTTCAAGCGGCAGAAGATAGGATTAGTGAGCTGGAGGACAGGACATTTGAAATCCGACAAGCAAAAGAAAATATAGGGAAAAGAATGGAAAAATATGAGCAGGGAATTGAGTGACAACATGAAGCGCACGAATATATATGTTGTGGGTGTCCCAGTAGAAGAGAAGGGAAAAGAAGAAGAAAAACTAATGGAGTAAATTATCACTGACAATGTCCCAACGCTTATGAAAGACTTAAAATTACAGATCCAAGAAGTGCAGTGTACCCCAAACAGAATAGATCCAAATAGATGTACTCCAAGACACTTACTAATCAGAATGTCAAATGTCAAAGAAAAAGAGTCTTGAAAGCAGCAAGAGAAAAGCAATCCATCACAAACAAGGGAAGCCCAATAAGGCTATGTGTAGATTTCTCAGCAGAAACCATGGAGGCGAGAAAAGAGTGCTATGATGTATTTTAAGTTACTAAAAGAGAAAAACTGCTAACCAAGAATTCTGTATCCAGCAAAATTGTCCTTCAGAAATCAGAGAGTAATTAAAACATTTTCAGACCAAAAAAATAACTGAGAGAATTTGTGACCAAGAGATTGGCTCTGCAAGAAATACTAAAGGGAACATTAGAGACAAATAGGAAAAGACAGGAGAGAGAGGTGTGGAGAAAAGTGTAGAAATGAAGACTATCAGTAAAGGTAAAAAGAAGAAAAATTAGATATGACATATAAAATCCAAAAAGCAAAATGGTAGAAGAAAGTACTTCCTTGCAATAATAACGCTAAATGTTAGTGGATTAAACTCCTCAATCAAAAGACTGGCAGAATGGATTAAAAAACAGGACCCATCTATATACTATCTACAGGGGGTGCATCTTAGACGCAAAGATAAACACAGGTTGAAAGGGAAAGGTTGGGAAAGATATTTTGTGCAAACGAGAATCAGAAAAGAGCAGGAGTAGTCATACTAATATCCAACAAATTAGACTTCAAATGTAAAACAGTTAAAAGAGACAAAGACGGACACTATGCATTAATAAGGTAAATTGGGTTGATAGAAATATTAGTTAGTGCTCAATGAGAGTGAGGGGTAAAGGTATGGTATGTATGAATTTTTTCCTTTTTATTTCTTTTTCTGGAGTGATGCACATGTTCAAAAAAAATGATTATGGTGATGAATACTGAACTATGTGATGGTATTGTGAGCCATTTGACTATATACTGTGTGTGAAATGTTTATATCTTAAGAATGTTTGTATGTTAAGTTTTTTCCCCCTATTTATTTATTTATTTTTAATCCATATGTATTACTTGTCCATCAATAAGGTAGACAAGAGGAGCATCAGACACAGGGCTCGCACAACCACACAGTCACACTGCGACAGCCATATCATCATGCAGTTATCTTCAAGAAACATGGCCACTGGAGCACAGCTCCACATTTTCAGGCAGTTCCCTCCAGCCTCTCCATTACAGCTTAACTAAACAGGTGATATCTATTTAATGTGTAAGAATAACCTCCAAGACAACCTCTGGACTCTGGAATCTTTCAGCCACTGATACTTTATTTTGTCTCATTTCGCTCTTCCCCCTTTCAGTCAAAAAGACTTTCTCAATCCCTTTTTGCTGAGTCTCAGATCATTCTAGGATTTCTGTCCCACATTGCCAGAAAGGTCCACACCCCTGGGAGTTATGTCCCACGTAGACGGGGAGGGCAGTGAGTTTGCTTGCTGTGTTGGCCGAGAGAGAGGCTACATCTGAGCAACAGAAGAGGTTCTCTTGGGGGTGACTCTTAGGCCTAGTTTTAAGTAGACTTAGCCTATCCTTTGTGGGACTAAGTTTCATATGAACAAACCCCAAGATTGGAAACTCGGCCTGTTGCTTTGGCTGTCCCCACTGCCTCTGAGAATATCAAGAATTCTCCACTTGGAGAGGTGGAATTTCCCCCCCTTTCTCACCATTCCCGCCAGGGGACTCTGCAAATACTTTCCTATTCACTGTTCAAATTGCTCTGGGATTTATCTGGGGATCACTCCGGACAAAGCTACAAAATCTTATGCCCTAAGCAGGATTCCAAGTACTGTGGTGTTCAGTTAAGCTGTCTCCATATGTTATATTAGGAAATTCACTTGTCAAAATATAAGTTTTGTACCAAATATACATTTTTTGTTTGTCTCGCACATATATTAAGGTTTTAAAATATTAATTACCAACTATTTTCAACACCCTGCATTATTGACATTCCTTTGTTCTTCCTCATGCAGAAATGTTTTTATATTTGCACATTTAATCACTATCATTATACACTCTAGGCATTCCTAGATGATACCATCTCAGTCTTTATTGTCTATCTTTCCTTCTGGTTTTATTTGAAAGCGATAGTTTTTAAAGCCCTCTTCAACAAGTAGTTACAAGAGAGATCCCAGAGTTTGTCATGGGCTGCCATGCAATCCTCTCATATTTTTTCCTTCTAGCTGCTCCAGAATATAGGAAACTAGAGGGCTTAAATACTTTTTTATCATCACAATTGATTTTTTTCCTTCTTTTTTTATTTTTGTGAAAAATAACATATATACAAAAAAAGCTATAGATGTCAAAGTACAGCCCCACAATTAGTTGTAGAACATATTTCAGACTTTGACGTGGGTTATGGTTTCACAATTTTAGGTTTTTACTTCTAGCTGCTCCAAGATACTGGAGACTAAGAGAGATAACATTTTAATGATTCAGCATTCATATTCATTTGTTAAATCCTGTCTTCTATGTATAATTCCACCATCACCATTGATCTTTCCATACTTCTCTTTGGGGATGTTTGGGCTATGGCAGTTCTAAATTTTTGCTTTTGGAAGGGTCTGTCACTAATATGGGGTAGGGAGATGGAACTATCTGATGTTCCGGAGAGGCTGGGCTAGGTTTCAGTATTTAGCTGGACCAGGGGCCCTTCTGGAGGTTGTAGGTTTCTGGACAGTTACAGTAGTGCCTGGAACCCTTGTGGAATCTTATATATTGCCCTTGATGTTCTTTAGGATTGGCTGGAATGGTCCTGGTTGGGGGTTGGCAGGTTGTGATAGGTAGCAATGTCTACCTGAAGCTTGTGTAAGAGCAACCTCCAGAGTAGCCTCTTGATCTCTATTTAAACTCTTTGCCACTGATACTTTGTTAATTACACTTCTTTTCCCCCTTTTGGTCAGGATGTTGATCCCACAGGACCAGGTTTGGATTCATCCCTGGGAGTCCTCTCCCACGGTGCTGGGGAGACTTTCACCCCTGGGTGTCATGTCCCACATAGAGGAGAGGGCAGTGATTTCACTTGCAGAGTTGGGCTTAGAGAGCCTGAGGCCACATCTGAGCCAGAGCAGAGGTTCTCCAGAAGTAACTCTTAGGCATGCCTATAGGTAGTCTAAGCTTCTCCACTACCTACAGAAGCTTCACAAGAGTAAGCCTCCTGATCAAGGACAGGGCCTATTGATTTGGGTGTCCCTAAAATTTGACACAGTATCTAGGAAATTCCCTCATGGTAAGGTTTAATAGTTCCATAGTCTTTCTCCCCTCCTTCAGGAAACTTTGCCAATACTTTTTGATTATCTGCTTAACATACTCTAGGATGTTTCCAGGTGTTACAATAATCTATGCAGGATTAAAGGATTTCTTTCTTATTCTGTGCTTCCTGTGTTTTAAACAAGAATAAAATTAATGAATTGAAGACAATTCTGGTGGTGCAATCAGAATGACCCAGGTAAAACGTAGGTCAGTTGCTAAATGGTTTAATAGTAAGTAATAAAATGTAATAAGTAATAAGTAATAAAATGGTTTTATTTTTCATGTAACATTGATTGTTAACGTGGTACTTTTACAGTACTGTACACATTCACTTTCACTGAGTGAAACTAGTAATATATGTCATAGTAGTGTGTGGTTTCCATGTACAATGCATTTAGGTGCATATGGAATTGTTGTACCATTTTGAAACGATTTAAGAAGCTCATTGTCAGTGTCTGCTCTCTCTCCTACCTTCCACCCCCCCTCTCCCATGTGTGTGTGTGTGTGTAACCATGTCCACGTGCTTTTTGTTTTTGTTTTTAATTTTTAGATAATAGGATGTATTTTCATGTCCTCTCTCTCCCTATGTAATCAATCCTATTAACCTTCTAACGCTTTGAAACAGTAGTCAAGGAAAGTTCTTAATGGATCAACTTTTATTTGAAAATTCAAAGATAGAAAATTCTTTTCTAGAGTATATTAGTATAAATGAGTTTGGTAATATTGTAGACTATGACCACTAGTTTAATGGTTTTGCCTCTAAGTGGAATATTTCACTTCATTTTAGTGCATGAGTGAGCATTTTAACATCCCTCATTAAGAGCTATGTATGATTCATTTTTGTTTTTTCTCTTACTAAAAAATGTTTTCCATTTTACTAATTAGCATTAACTTGTATAAAACATGAAAAATTTTAAGTAATTGTGTTACTAAATGCCATTCTTCAGCTGTCAGTGAAGAATTGATTGTGATCTTTTAATAGACCTTATTCATTTATTCTGTATACTGTTATGCTTCAAGGGCTTCAAGGGTTTTGAACTGTGTGGCCACAGTTTATGTTTTGTAATAATATTTGTTGCATTGTTTTCATGTCAGTTATCCCATTTGTCATAGTCCTTCTTTTTAGTGGGTAGACCATGTATATATTGTAGTTTTATAAAGATGCTGAACTCAGTGTGGCACATCGTCACATAACAATTATAGTAGTATCAGTTAATACTTATAGAGCACATATTGTTTCAGGCATTTATTTAATCCTTCAAACGGTCATTAGCTGTAGGTATTATTGTTAACCCATTTTACAGATGAGAAAATTGAAGCACAGAAAAAGGTTGAGTAGCAATCTAAATTTTAACCCAGACCATGTGGCACCTGGGTCTAGTTTCTTAACTGTTCTGTATATTATCACTTACAGTGAGAAGGAGGAATATTTAAATAAAGACTGTTCATTATGTGAAGTTAGTGGGGTTTTTTTGCAAAGAAATTTAGTACTTGAGCTTTAAGACACCTACTCTTTGCAAAATACTGTTATTTTCTTGGGTTTGTGACTAAGCTTTGGGTTCTAGAGGTTGCTCAAATCAGGAATCTGATAACTAGCAAGGGTGCAGGTTATATAGCTGATGTTTAAGGACTACAGTAAAAAATAGAGAGCTGGGATTTGAAATATCTTGTTTTCAGATTGCTAATGCATCATCATTGTATGCTAATACGTAAGAACAATGGATTTGTATACACAGTACAAATTCTGTTTAATGAAAGTTTCACAATGTCATTCCTTTTAGCATTAAGATTTTCTAATACATTTACTCTGTGAATCAATTTATGCTGTGTCATTTAGTAAGCCAGTTCTTTTTGTGGCACTTATACCATTGACTTGAGGTTATAGCATGGTTGTTTTAAAGATAATAGTTGTATTATAAGCTAAGTATTAGTATGTTGCTTATTTGTGACTACTATGGGTTAATTGTTTTAAACTTTTTTATTGTATAATATAACATATATACAAAGCGTAGAAAGGAAAAAGCAGTTGTTTTCAAAAAGCTGTTATAGGATAAATCCCAGGTTTTGTCCTGGGCTATTATACCACCATCTCAAATTTTTCCTTTTAGCTACTCCAGAATATGGGACGCTAGAAGAATGACTATTTTTTGTCATCACAATCGACTTTCTTTTTTGCTTGAAAAATAACATATAGATAAAACAATAAATTTCAAAGCATAGCACAACAGTTAGTTGTAGAACAGATTTCAGAGTTTGGTATGGGTTACAATTCCACAATTTTAGGTTTTTACTTCTAGTGGCTCTAAGATACTGGAATGGAAACTAGAAGAAATATCAATTTAATGATTCAGCTGTCATATTTGTTTGTTAAACTAGACATTCTCTGTATAACTACACCATCACCTTTCATCTTTCTTGTCCCATTCTTTAGAGGTATTTGGGCAATGTCCATTCTGACTTCTTCATGTTGGAAGAGACTGTTGATAATATAGGACAGGGGGATGGAACTAGTAGATGTTCTGGAGAGGCTGGCGTCTGTGCATTTCAGGACTTATCTGGTGCAAGGATCCATCTGGATGATGTAGGTTTCTGGAAAGTTATCCTGTGTTCTACTTTGCTAGCTGCCGGAATGCAATATACCAGAAACAGGATGGCTTTTAAAAAGGGGAATTTAATAAGTTGCTAGTTTACAGTTCTGAGGCCCAGAAAATGTCCCAATTAAAATAAGCCTATAGAAATGTCCAATATAAAGCATCCAGGTAAAGATACCTTGGTTCAAGAAGACCGATGAAGTTCAGGGTTTATTTCTCAAGTGGAAAGGCACATGGTGAACACAGCGTCATCTGCTAGCTTTCTCTCCTGGCTTCCCTTCACGAAGCTCCCCAGGAGGCATTTTCCTTCTTCATTCCAAAGGTCGCTGGCTGATGGACTCTGCTTCTCGTGGCTATGTTGTTCTGTTCTCTCAGAATCTATCGTTTTCTCCAAAATGTTTCCTCCTCTATAGGATTCCAGTAAACTAATCAAGACCCACCCAAATGGGCGGACATACCTCAACCTAACTCTGTTTAACAGCCACTCTTGATTAAATCACATCTCCAGGAAGATGTTCTGGGTACAGTGTCAAGCATGCAATACTGAATAGGGATTAGAAGAAACAGCTGCCTTTACAAAATGGGATTAGGATTAAAACATGGCTTTTTAAAAAAATTTATTTATTAATTAAAAAATAAACAAAATAAAACAATATACATAATCAGTAATTCACAATATCATCACTTAGTTGCATATTCATTTCCTAGAAAATTTGCATTAATTCAGAAAAAGAAATAAAAAGACAATAGAAAAAGAAATAAAATGAACACAGGAAAGAAAAAAAAAAAGATTATACCTACCATACCCCTTACCCCTCACTTTCATTGATCACTAGCATTTCAAACTAAATTTATTTTAGCATTTGTTCCCCCTATTGTTTATTTTTATTCCATATGTTCTACTCCTTTGTTGACAAGGTAGATAAAAGGAGCATCAGACACAAGGTTTTCACAATCACACAGTGACATTGTGACAGCTGTATCATTATTCAGTCATCCTCAAGCAACATGGCTACTGGAACACAGCTCTACATTTTCAGGCAGTTCCCTCCAGCCTCTCCATTACATCTTGACTAGCGGGATGATATCTTCTTGATGCTTAAGAATAGCCTCCAGGATAACCTCTCAACTCTGTTTGGAATCTCTCAGCCATTGATACTTTGTCTCATTTCCCTCTTCCCCCTTTTGGTCGAGAAGGTTTTCTCAATCACTTGATGTTAAGTCTCAGCTCATTCTAGGGTTTTTCTCAATCCCTTGATTCTGAGTCTCTGCTCATTCCAAGATCTCTGTCCCACGTTGCCAGGAAGGTCCACACCCCTGGGAGTCATGTCCCATGTAGAGAGGGGTAGGGTGGTGAGACTGCTCGTTGTGTTGGCTAGAGAGAGAGGCCACATCTGAGCAACAAAAGAGGCTCTCTTGGGGGTGACTCTTAGGCCTAAATTTTAAGTAGACTTGACCTATCCTTTGTGAGGTTAAGTTTCATATGAACAAACCCTAAGACTGGGGGCTCAGCCTATAGCTTTAGTTGTCCATACTGCCTGTTAGAATGTCAAGAATTCAACTTGGGGAAGTTGAATTTCTCCCCGTTCTCATCACTCCCCGAAGGGGGCTTTGCAGATACTTTTCCACTCACTGATCAAATCAGTCTGGGATTCATCGTGGCGTCACTCTGGACAAACCAGCAAAATCTCATGTCCTACCTGAGATTCCAAGTACTTATGGCGTTCAATCAAACTATCTACATAAGTTATATTAGGAAATGCACTAGTCAAAATATAAATTTTATAACAAATACACATTTTTTTGCTTTAGTGTCACACAGAAGGTGACATTTTAAAATATTAATTAGCATCTATTTTCAGCACCCTACAATAATGACATCCCTTTGTTCTCCTCATGCAAAAACATTTTTAAAATTGTACCTTGTACATTTCACTATTATTATACCCTCTAGGCATTCCTAGATTATACATGTCAATCTTTAACATCTTTCTTTCTGATTCCATTTATGTCCCCAGCCCTCCTCTCTCTAGCATTCTCACATGCAGCTTCATTCAGTGTTTTAACATAATTGTATTACAGTTAGGTAGTTTTGTGCTGTCCATTTCTGAGATTTTGTATCCAGTCCTGTTGCACAGTCTGTATCCCTTCAGCTCCAGTTACCCAATATCTTACCCTATTTCTATCTCCTGATGGTCTCTGTTATCAACGAAATATTCCAAGTTTATTTACTAATGTCAGTTCATGTCAATGAGACCATACAGTATTTCTCCTTTAGTTTTTGGCTAGTCTCACTCAGCATCATGTTCTCAAGGTCCATCCATGTTGTTACATACTTCTTAAGTTTATTCTGTCTTAAAGCTGCATAATATTCCATCGTATGTATATACCACAGTTTGTTTAGCCACTCGTCTATTTTGGCTGTTTTCATCTCCTTGCAATTGTAAATAATGCTGCGATAAACATTGGTGTGCAAATGTCCGTTTGTGTCTTTGCCCTTATGTCCTCTGAGTAGATACCTGGCAATGGTATTGCTGGGTCATATGGCAATTCTATATTCAGCTTTTTGAGGAACCACCAAACAGCCTTCCACAGCGGTTGCACCATTTGACTTTCCCACCAACAGTGAATAAGTGTGCCTCTTTCTCCACATCCTCTCCAGCCTTTGTCATTTTCTGTTTTGTTGATAACGGCCATTCTGGTTGGTGTGAGATGATATCTCATTGTGGTTTTGATTTGCATTTCTCTAATGGCCAGGAACGTTGAGCATCTCTTCCCGTACCTTTTGGCCAGTTGTATTTCCTCTTCTGAGAAGTATCTGTTCAAGTCTTTTTCCCATTTTGTAATTGGATTTGCTGTCTTTTTGTTGTTGAGTTGAACAAAAACATGGCTTTTTAAGGGTAAATACATCTTTTCAAACTAGCACACCTTAGTACACGAAACCTTTGTAGAATCTTTTTTTTTTTTTAACTTTTTTTACTACTTAATATAACATATAAAGAAAGAAAAAAAGCAATAGTCTTCAAAGCAGTCTTTAAGTTATAGGACAGATCCCAGAGTTTGTCATGGGCCACCATACTGTCATCTCAGATTTTCCCTTCTAGCTACTCCAGAACATTGGAGACTAGAAGGAATATGTATATTTTTATCATCACTTTTTTCTTTTTTGTGAAAAATAATATATATTCTAAAAAACAATAAATTTCAAAGCACAGCACCACAGTTAGCTGTAGAACATATTTCAGAGTTTGAATGGGTTACAGTTCTACAGTTTGTACTCCTAGCTGCTCTAAGATACTGGAGACTAAAAGAAATAACAATACAATGATTCAGTAACCATACTCCTTTGTTAAACCCTAACCTTCTTTGTGTAACTCCCATCATCACCTTTGATCTTTCCATCTCAATCTTTAGGGGGTATTTGTTTGGGCTATGGCCATTATACATTTTTATGTTGGAAGGGGCTGTCAGTAATACGGGGCTGGATGTAGAACTAGCTAAATTTTATGAAAAAATTAACCCTTACTGGAATCCCCCGATACTATGTCAAACATTAACCCCACCCATATCAATAGGACAAGACCTTGATCTTGAGGGTTCTGGAGAGGCCGGGCCGTCTAGGGTTCAGGATTCATCTGTCCCAGGGACCCATCTGGAGGTTGTAGGTTTCTGGAAAATTACCCTAGTTCTTTAGGATTGGCTGGAATGGTTTTGGTTGGGGTTTGGCAGATTATGATAGGTAGCAATGTCTAACTGAAGCTTGCATAAGAGTGACCTCCAGAGTAGCCTCTTGATTCTATTTCAACTCTCCCAGCCATTGATACTTTATTAGTTACACTTCATTTCCCCCTTTTGGTAGGATGGAATTGTTGATCCCATGGTTCCAGGGCCGAACTCATCCCTGTGAGTCTTCTCCCAGGCTGTTATGAAGACTTTTACCCCCAGATGTCATGTCCCACTTAAGGGGAAGAGCAATGATTTCACTGACAGAGTTGGGCTTAGAGAGAGTGAGACCACATTTGAGAACAAAAGAGGTCCTCCAGAAGTAACTCTTATGCATACCTATAGGTAGGCTAAGCTTCTCTGCTACCTACTTAAGCTTCACAATTGTAAGCCTCAAGATCAAGGGCTTGTCCTATTGATTTGGGTGGTGTTAATGTTTGACATAGTATCCGGGTTCTAGTAAGGGTTGATTTTTTTCATGAAATTTTGGCCAGTCTTAAAATAGATTTTTTTCACTTGTACTCTTATGTGAATATATGTAATATAAGTAATACATATTACTTATGTAGTATATGCAATACAGAAAATACAAAGATTGCAGTCTTAAAAACAAAGAAAATCAGATTAAACCATTTATTTTAAGTTTAAAAAATTAACAGCAGTTTTGTAATGGATGTAGATGAGGTTTCAGTTTTCTGTGTAGTCAGTCTTTATTTAGTCACTCTTATAAGTTTATAGTTGATTTGGCAGCAAAATAGTCTGAAATGATATGAAACAATTTACATCTTTTTCCCACTTAGTGTAAATATTTATGCATTCTGCTTTAGGAGTCATGTGTTTCATTACATGGTACTATACTAGAACCTATAAAAATGTAGTATATATGTAGCAAATCTCCCTATATTATAAAGCTTGAAAATTTTTGAATGATGGCACACATCTGACCATAACAGTTTGGTTAAACAAATGTAGAAAATAGTAACCGTCATAAGCTACTTGAATCCCATTGCTGGAAGATTGTGGGTCGTAAGTCATAAGTATGAGGAGCAAAGTTTTGCCAAAGAACATGTTGAATTAAATATATTAATTACTAAACTAGAATAAGCCTGGCCGATAGGTTTAATTTCAGTGCCATCTTCTCTTGGTTGGCAGTAGTTGCACAGAGCACTACACACCAGTGCTGTGGCTGCATAACCCTGTGACTCCATGTGTCTGCCAGAGGCGTGGAAACATGGTGGAAATGCATGCCAGGTAGCACCACCTGCTGTCCAGAACATATGTTTGTATATTTCAGTTATCTTTATAATTTTACTTTATTAAAGGAAGCACTTTTGTAAAGAGGGCAAAGTTAAGAGGGAAGCAATTGATCTTTTCTTCATTTCTCTAGTCTCCTACAAAAGCTGTGTATAATGCCAGACAGTGGAACCATCCAGACTCAGAAGAACTACCTGGGCCTTCAGTAGTAAAATCTCAGAGTGTCACCGTAAGTAAATGTCTTTCTTAGTTTCTGACCATTTATTTTGACCTTCACTGAAATATAATGACTTCAGTTTAGTTTACTGGAATAATAAGAACTGTGGACAGGATAACAGAACTTTTAGTGATACCAGCTTATAAGTGAGAGCCTTAAAATATTTGGATTGCTTTTACACCTAAGCCACGTTTTATGGAATTTAGGTTCTTTAGTGTTTAAGAGAGTAATTTTTTTATTTGGTGTTTCTGTAACATCATACATACGTGAAAAAGTGGCTTTGAGTGGATAATTTACTTTGCAGAGGATAACCTCTTTCTGCATGCCAGTAATGTTTCCCTTCAAAACACATTTGAATGAGATATGCTTATCAAGTTATTTTCTTCAGAAGGACTATTAATGTCACACACAGTATTTCCAGATTTATGGTAAAGTGTCCAACATTTGGAGTTTTCAGGTCAGGTGTTTATAATAACAGTAACAAAATAATTGGGGGAGAGCAGCTTTCTAAGATAATATTCCCTGTTTTCTTAAACTGATTAATTAAACACATTTTAAGCACCGTTCGATAGCACAGAATCATCATTGTGCGCATTAGAAGTTATGAACCATGTGAGTGTATGCCAAGCTCCCGTTATGTGGCTGTTTATTTCCTTTCTGAATACTTCAGATTCCTGTGCTTTTTAGACTCTTTTGCCTGTCTGTTATAGTTGATGTCTCACTCCTTGCTCTTTCTCAGGGCTGTTTATATGTACAACTGTGATTCTTTATTCTAGCTAATGTTCCTGGAGACATAATAAATTGTGTTAAATGCAAGGTTAGAAAAGACTAGAATGAATCCTAAGTGGGTTTTTTGGCTTTGTTTTATTTTTTCAGTAAAACATGTAAGTTCTACCTGGTAGTTCATGGAATTTGAAATATCCTCTGTGACCTTTCAGAGGTCTTCCCTTTTTTTCAGCTTTATTTACTCTTTTTCTGGAGCTAAATTTGTCAGATAGATAAGATGTTACTATTTTTATATACCTATTTAGAACAACTAATTCAATACCTTTTTAATAGGTGAGGCTGTCTTCAAAGGAACCAAATCAAAAAGATGATGGAGTTTTTAAGGCTCCCGCACCACCACCCAAAGTGATAAAAACTGTGACAATACCTACTCAGCCCTACCAAGATATAGTTACTGCACTGGAATGCAGAAAAGAAGACAAAGAAGTAAGCAGCTATATACGTTTTTACTGCAAGTAGATGGATTTTTTTTATGTAACATTTAGTCTTTTAATGTCTTGAGCAATACAGTACACTGATATTCACAGTTTTAGACCAGGAACTAAAATTTATCTTGTTCTACAACTACTAATGTTTTTAAAATATTTTTGTTGTTGTCATCTACTGAACTATTTTATGTGCTTAAATGAAAGGGAGCAAGCCCATGAATTTAAATATCCTAGTTCATAGTTACGAAAGAGATGGACATTTTTTCTCTTGGCAGTTATCTACTGTTGTTCAGCACGTGAAGCGCTTCAATGATGTGGTGGAATTTGGTGAAAATCAAGAGTTCACTGATGACATTGAGTACTTGTTGAGTGGCTTAAAGAGCACTTAGCCTCTAAACACACGTTGCCTTAGGTAGGATCGTATTTTATATTTAATAATTATATGCATGCCATATGTCATTGAATTTTTCCAACTGGGTAGAATATTGTTAAGTTAAACATTTGTGATTTTGTTGTCATGGATGTAATTTATAGCCAACAGTAGAAGAAAGAAAGATGGGTGATCATAGCCCTTTAACATAATGTAGGCTTCATTCTCAAGATGCTTAAAAGAAGAAAGTTTATGCTAAGGTATCTTTTAAGTTCTTTTTCAGCTCATAATTTTAAACAAGATGTAGATTAAGCGTGTTTTGATCTCCATCATATTTGTATTCTATAATGAATTGAATATCTTGATTTTGATCAAATTATCAGTTTGCCATGATAGTACCATTTGTCTGGTTTTTAATATGAATGTTTTAAAGAGTAGTTTTGTATCAGTCACATCAGGAAAAATTGGTAAAGTGATAATAGTTGTATAATAAAGGTGTTTTTTCATTTCCAATGTAATTTTTTATCTTCTTTTTCTTTTCTTTAACAAAGTAGTGGTATCTGCTCTGGGACTTACAACACTGGTTTGGGAGACATGATATAATTAAGTAATAACCTTGATGAAAATACTAAAAGTGCAATCAAGTGCCGTCACACCCTGGGCTTTGCCCTTTGGAGCTAGAATCTGGCATTCCCTAATTTTAACTTACTTAGTTGCCATCTAGAATTTGAGTTTTAGAAACAATCTAAAAATGGACTTTACTTATTTTGTAAAGGTTTTTGCTTTAGTCAGTTAGCTGAGTAATATTTTGGCACAATGAAAATTAAGAATGGTAAATTATAAATTTTTAAATAAAATATCCTTTGTGGTTCTGTGTTTTATTCATCTATGCTCAGTAATTGTATCAGAAACATTATGAAAGGTAGTTCACACCTCATGCTTAAAATTGTAGTAGTAATGTAAGGAATGTGCCAAAGATGAGCAGGTGATTTATTGTTATTTTTAATTATAGTTGACATAGTCACATACTAAGCATCAGTAAAATTTGATTAGCCTGTGTGTTTTTTTTTCATTTTCTTTTGCCCATGTTTTTTAATACCCCCTTGCCCCTGCTTGTTTTGGTATTACACAAAGTGAAGCCAATGTAGTAGATATTTCCCAGTCCTCCTAATCTAGTCTGTTTTCTTCTAGTGTTATTAGCTTGGCTACTAAATGTGCCATGCCCAGTTTTCGAATGCACCTGAGATCGCATGGCATGGTAGCAATGGTCTTTAAAACCTTGGACGATTCGCAGCACCATCAGGTATTTTTAAGTTTCTGAGATTTAGGAGCCTTATTTAAAATGCTGGTCTATTAGGCTGTCAAAATAGCTTCATTTGATATTCATGTGATTGCATATATGTTTTTCCTAATTATGGATCAAGTCTTTTTTGTTTGCTAATTATATAGAGCTAGGACTGGAATATTTTTGCTTGATAAGACACTTAAGATGATTTTCTCAATGCATTCTATTTTTTCTTGTCAATTTATAATATTAAAAGTTTAATCAGTCACCATAGCTGGCATACAACACCGTGCTTGACTTTAAGTATTGATTTCCTCTAATCAGAAAGTGCTAAGAGTCTTTAGTATTATTTGACTCAGATAGTGTGAAAAAAAATTATTTTTAAATGTCCTAATTTTTTTGCATGGGCAACTTTTGGGACTCGAACCCGGGTCTCTGCCATCGCAGGCAAGAATTCTGACACTGAGTCACCATTGCCCACCCTGTCCTAATTTTTTTTTTAATAAAACAATATTTTGTCTGTATGTAGCTTTGTGGGAAACAATTTCTATATAAGAACCAAAAATCATAACGGTGGTGATAAGATATCATGGCAGCCACAAAGATCCAGGTAACACTTTAGACTGTTGTCTTTGGAGCTGGATAGAATAATGTAAATTAAAATTTATTTAGTCATTACCCATAATTGAATGATCCTTTTCACTGAATTTTGTTTTTACTTTTCTTTTTGGAAATCTTGAGCATAATGGCTGTTTTTGATTCTGCAGTTCTTAGTGCCTCTGAATTATTTTTCTACCTATCAGTTTACAGTGTGCATATTTCTTTAATGTTGAATGGGGATGTGGATGATCCTCTATATATTGAATATATATATAATCTTGGGCATCACTTCGTTGTGAAAAGGAATGGAATTCTCATTTTTATTATGACTTTGCTTTCTCTTAAAAATAAAGCATGCATAATAACATTCAGATTTAAATCCAAGTAAATTTTTAACATTGCTACATTTAAAAGAATGTAATCCTCATTGCTAATCATTATCATAGTGGTATTTTAAGATGACTTTATTATATTTTTCTTTAAGAAGATTATGTTCCAAATACGGATAAGATGTTAAAAAATTAATCTGATAGGTCTTCTGAACCTGAAAGCAGTGTACTTAAACCTGGATTATAATTCTATTACCAAATCGTGGCAGATGAAAGAATATTTAATGAGGAGGAAGACATGAGAACTGACTATTAACTTGCTTCAATCTGTAATTAGTAGAGAATCGAAATGTTAGTGTGTATTCTTGGGGATAGTGGATCTCCAGTAGTCTGTACTGTGGCATCCTAATTGCCAGTTTAACTTGCTATGTAAACATTTTGTAAAGAAGGATTTTATAAAGCTTAACAGTAGCTAACTTTTCTTATGTAAAGAAGGATTTTATAAAGTTTAACAGTAGCTAACTTTTCTTATGTAAAGAAGGATTTTATAAAGCTTAACAGTAGCTAACTTTTCTTATGTAAAGAAGGATTGTAAAGGAAAGAGTTATGGGCCCCATCAGGCTAAGAAAAACAACCCGGACTTTCCTGGGGCGGTTATCTGCTTCTTGCAACCCCCATGACTCCTGGCGCCAGAAATGCTTGTTGTGAAACTGTTCGTTATCTACTTCCTGCATAAAGCAGAACCTGTAACTCATGTTCAACCCTCAAACCCCACCCCCTTATCCTGGCCCTTAAAAGGCTTCCCAAACCCAGGCTCGGGGCTCTCTGTTCCTGCGTGTTTAGTGAGCCCCACGCATGTGTGGTAAATAAACCCCTTGCGTGTTGCATGAGAGAACGTCTCTTGGAGTCCTCCTTTGCGTGGCAAAACTCTTGAATTCTTACATTTGGAGGTCCCACCGAGATTGGCTCTTCGTAAGGGGACACTCCAACAGCTCTTTCTCTCGGGGTAAGTGAGGCCTTTTTGTCTGAGGTGCAATTGCTTAGTCTGTCAGACTGACTGTCGGAGAGTTGCGTGATCACTCCCCGACGGCAACCGGCAGACGTGTCCAGGGGTTGCAGGTCACTCTCCCGAGGGACGCCTCGGGATTGGGGGACCTCTGGGGACGCCTGGAGGCTTCCTACAGGGCCGACTCTGATTCTGTTTCCCTTCTGACGGGGGGAGACTCGATCACAGTCATCAGGCCAGTCTGAGCTGTGTCTCTGAAACTGTATAAACGTGGTGTGCCGGCTCTCTGTGTGTCTGTCTGTATTTGTGTGTTAGGAATTGTTTTCGTTTTACCAAAGATGGGTCAAGGAACGTCGACTCCACTTTCTCTGACCTTAAGACACTGGTCTGAGGTCAGGGAAAGAGGTCAGAATCTATCTCTTATTGTAAAGAAAGGCAAATGGCAGACCTTCTGCTCGGCCGAGTGGCCCTCTTTTAACGTGGAATGGCCTTGTGAAGGAGCTTTTCATCTACCCTTGATTCGGGCCGTCAAGTCAGTCATCTTCCGCCCTGACCCGTATGCCCACCTGGACCAGCAGCCCTACATCATGGTTTGGCAGGACCTGTATGAAAACCCACCTCCATGGGTAAAGCTGTTTCTTACTCCTCTTGGTCAACATGACTCTCCCTCTGTACTCCCAATCAAGGTGCTGGGTCCTTCTCAAGCTCCGAAACTATCCTTCCTTACCTCCTGCAGTCCTACCGGAATCCCAATCGGATCTACTCCTCTTCGATGCAGGTCCTTCTTCCCCTCCCCCCTACCCTTCAGCTCCGGTACAGGACCCCCCTTTTCTTAGCTCACCTTCTCCCTCCTCTAGTTCTCTCTCTCCGACCTCTTCCATTCCCTCTCCGCAGGTTCACCAACAGACGATCCCAGATGAAACAGGACCGGCACATAGTACACGAAGCAGACGAGCACTAAGCCCATCTGATGTGGCGGTCACTCTCCCCCTCAGACCGTACGGGCCTCCAGTGGATGATAGTCACGGGGGAGAAATGTCCACTCTACAATACTGGCCCTTTTCCTCCTCTGACTTATATAACTGGAAAAATAATAACCCTCCTTTTTCCGAGGCTCCCACTAGGCTGACTGGATTGGTGGAGTCCCTTATATTCTCTCACCAGCCCACTTGGGATGATTGTCAACAACTCTTGGGGATTCTCTTCACCACAGAAGAGCGAGATCGGATCCTCCTGGAAGCCAGGAAGCAAGTTCCCGGACAAGATGGGAGACCCACCCAACTCCAGCATGTCATCGACGATCAGTTCCCGCTGTGCCGCCCTAATTGGGACCCGAACACCTCTAAAGGTAGGGAGCATCTGTCCATCTATCACCAGACTCTAGTAGTGGGTCTCCGAGCAGCCGCATGCCGGCCCATCAATTTGGCCAAGGTAAAAGAAATTATTCAGGGAGCGGACGAATCACCCTCAGTCTTTCAAAAAAAAAAAAAAGTAATAATGGAGGCATACCGTAGGTGTGCTCCCTTCGACCCTCAATCAGAGGATCAAAGAGCCTCAGTGGCCATGGCCTTTATCGGCCAATAGGCTCCAGACATTAGACGCAAGCTGCAGCGCTTAGACGGGTTGCAGGACCTAGCCTTGCGAGATTTAGTCAAAGAAGCTAAAAAAGTGTTTTATAAGAGAGAAACAGAGGAGGAAAAAGAACAAAGGAGGGAAGGAGAAAGAGAGGAAAAAAAATTAGTAAGAGAAAAAAGAATAATACAGCTAATTAAGGACCAAATTAATTCTGCCCTAAGCAGGCCCATTCAAGTGCATTATCACCGACTTCATCTCGCTAACCAAGGTATGAAACCAAAATATCTGACTGCTACCCACCCTCTCGGGTAAGAATCCCCACTCCTACGGGAGCAGCATACAACTCGAAAATATGCTTCTAGCTTAAGCTATGATTGGTACCGCTGGGTGCAAGGCAAAGCACTGCAAAGGAGGGCCAAAGCAATTAAAGGCCATTTTCGAGCTCCTTGAGAAGTATGCCTCATCTTGCATAGAGGTTCACTCTGCAAAAATTCCTCTCCCCAGAAAAACAGAGTCACAAACAACCTGGGGGATGAGGCCTCTACTTCCCCCAGCAAAGGTTAATGCCAAAAGAATGCTGGATCAGCATTCTTCCTCCATCCTTTTAAAAAAACAAAGGGAGGAAATGTTGGGGACAATTAAAATAGCATGTATAAAATCCACCCTCAGCGATGCCGGAAACATGCAACAAGGCCGCCAGGGCTGAAACAAAGAACTAGCCATTGTCCACTGTGCTAGCCACCAAAGAGGCTCGGACCCAGTAACCATGGGTAATAGGCGAGTAGATAAAGAAGCAAAAGCGGCAGCATTAAGGGACCCTATAAACCTGGTCCTAATAACCAAAGAAAACCAGCAACCCCCTGAGACACTATCTGAGGTTACACCCCAAGGAGAGTCGGAAGCCCTAGCTTACATACAGCAGGTCCACCAGCTCACTCACCTGAGGACAGGGAAACTACAGCAGCTCCTGCAAGACCAGAGGGAATTGTACCCTCTGGCAGCCTCAAAAAGGAAAGAACTGGCAGATCGCGTAGCCAGAGAGTGTCAGGCGTGTCAAATCGTAAACGCCTACCCCACCAAAGCTCCTAACGGAAAAAGACTAAGGGGAACTCGACCTGGGCAGTTCTGGGAAGTCGACTTTACTGCAATTAAACCTGCAAAATATGGACTTAAATACTTACTAGTTTTTATAGACACCTTTTCAGGATGGGTTTAAGCCTACCCAACTAAGAGAGAAACGGCCCAGGTCGTAGTCAAGAAGATTATGGAAAAATTTTTCCCTGGTTCGGTCTACCAAAGGTAATAGGGTCAGATAACGGACCCGCATTTGTAGCCCAGGTGAGTCAGAGTGTGACCAGGATATTGGGGATTGATTGGAAATTGCATTGCGCATACAGACCCCAAAGCTCAGGACAGGTAGAAAGAATGAACAGGACAATTAAAGAGACCCTAACCAAATTAGCTATAGAGACTGGCTTGAAAGATTGGACCATGCTCCTGCCTTATGCCCTGTTCAGGGCCAGGAATACCCCCTCTGCTCTCATGTGTAATCTAACCCCCTATGAAATCTTGTATGGAGCCCCCACCTCCAGTCAAGGACATGTCCTCCATTCTAGAAATTAATAGTTCCCTCCATACCCCCTTGCTTGACAGGCTGCGAGCCTTGGACAAAGCCCAGCGGTTCCTGTGGCGGCAGCTCTGCACCTCCTACCTGCCAGGAGACAACAGAACTCCGCATCAATATCAGGTGGGAGACTTCGTCTACGTCCGCCGCCACCAGGTACAGACTCTTGAACCTCGCTGGAAAGGACCGTATCAGGTACTCTTGACCACCCCCACCACAGTCAAGGTCGCATCCTGGATCCATGCGTCTCATCTCAAACCTGCGCCTTCGCCCTCTGAGTCCCAATGGAAACTGGAAAGGACTGACAATCCTCTCAAGCTGCGGGTTCGTAGGGTTACTACTCCTTCTCCTCCTTCCCCTAGGGGAACCCAATTCCAACCCGCATTAAGCCTTGGAAATGGACAGTAACCAGATGGGATGATGGGAAGACTATAAAAACTTGGGATGGAGCAGGGGAGCCTTCTTTTCTAGTGACCCCTTGTAATCTTACCACTCTGGGGAACGAACCCTGTTGCGACCTGACCCCCATCTACCTATGTCCCGCATCCAATCACGGAAAAATTACTCTAACAGCCCAGGACACTATTATTGTGCCTACTGGGGCTGTGAGACTTTAGCTTCAAAATGGACAACCTTAGGCGACCCCTTCCTCAAAATAGGGTACCAGAAAACCTGTTCTAATCCTGGAAGCTATGGGTCTGATGGATGGCCCGGGGCCCACCATGGAACACTCATGACCGGCGGTAGGCCTACAACCGATTTCTCACAAAACCCTTGCGCTAAAATTTGGCTTAATATCACTAACCTCTCAGATAATAGTTGGATAACTGGAAAAACCTGGGGAGCCAGATTATACGAAACCGGCACAGACAGGGGGAGGCTAATACTAATTAAAAAGGAAGAAATTCCCCCCAAAAGCTATCAGGGTAGGCCCCAACCCTGTTCTGACTATGAAAAACCCAGGGCCTCGTGCGAAGCCTACGCCCCCAGGAAGGCCTAGCAATAGCTCCCTAATTCCCACTTCTTCCCCCCTTCCAACTCCCAATACTACTTCTCCCTACAATCCAGAGACTCCTGGCAACCGATTATACAACCTAATTCTAGGAGCCTTTTCTGCCCTCAATCACTCCCGAGCTAGTCTCACCCAGTCATGCTGGCTTTGCCTGTCGGCTTCGCCGCCCTATTATGAAGGAATAGCTGTAAACAAATCATATACCATCCTCCCTTCTGGCACGTCTTGCGACTGGGACGGCAACCATAAACTCACCTTGTCTGAAGTTACGGGACAAGGAACTTGTATAGGTAACCCTCCTCCCCACGTTAAAATCTTATGTTCCACCATTAATCAAACCCAAGATAATGATAAATTCCTTCAACCTCCCCCAGGTTTAAAGTGGGCATGTGACACTGGAATTACCCCTTGTGTATCTACAAAGGTTTTTAACAGCTCTGCCAACTATTGTGTATTAGTTTCTATATACCCCCGAATTCTCTATCATTCAGGGACAGACTTAGAAACTACACTATTAAGCCAAAGCAGATACAAAAGAGAACCAATCTCAATAACTCTAGCAGTCCTTATGGGGGTAACTGTCGTTGCTGGTATAGGCACAGGGACTGCTACCATTGTACATAGCAATCAGCAAACCAGTCAATTACAGGCCGCGATAGATCAAGACTTAAAAGAAATAGAAAGATCTGTCTCAGCCCTTCAGAACTCTCTAACCTCCCTTTCAGAAGTAGTTCTGCAGAATAGGCGGGGACTTGACTTGCTTTTCCTTAAAGAGGGGGGACTATGTGCAGCTTTAAAAGAACAGTGCTGTTTCTATGCGGATCACTCTGGTGTTGTTAAAGAGTCCATGACAAAACTCAGAGAGCGCCTTCGTGAAAGACAAAAAGAACAAGAGGCACAACAGGGATGGTTTGATCTTGGTTTACTAAGTCCCCCTGGTTGATGACGCTATTATCTGCTCTCGCTGGGCCTTTAACTGTGTTACTTTTAATAATAACTATAAGACCATGTATTCTAAATAGAATTATACAGTTTTTACAAAGGCAGATTGGAAATGTCAAATTAATGCTCATCAGATAACAGTACTCAGTGTTAAATAACCCAGAAAATCTCTAAGATTAGAGATATGTAGAAAAAGGAGTGGGGAATGTAAAGAAGGATTTTATAAAGCTTAACAGTAGCTAACTTTTCTTATGTAAAGAAGGATTGTAAAGGAAAGAGTTATGGGCCCCATCAGGCTAAGAAAAACAACCCGGGACTTTCCCGGGGTGGTTATCTGCTTCTTGCAACCCCCATGACTCCTGGCGCCAGAAATACTTGTTGTGAAACTGTTCGTTATCTACTTCCTGCATAAAGCAGAACCTGTAACTCATGTTCAACCCTCAAACCCCACCCCCTTATCCTGGCCCTTAAAAGGCTTCCCAAACCCAGGCTCGGGGCTCTCTGTTCCTGCGTGTTCAGTGAGCCCCACGCATGTGTGGTAAATAAACCCCTTGCGTGTTGCATGAGAGAACGTCTCTTGGAGTCCTCATTTGCGTGGCAAAACTCTCAAATTCTTACAATTTAATCAGTCACCCAGTCTGAAATTTCTCTACTCTTGGGGTTCAAAGTTTAAATCTTTAGATTGTTACTAATGTTTCTGTGCATTGAGATATAAATACAGAATACCCCACAATTGGAGTATCTCAAATGTAGGAGCTTTTTGTTATATTAATGCTTATCTAAAATATATCATCTTCAATAGTTAAAGGTTTTTATATCTTTTGTATAGAGTGTGCTAATAACTACCTCACCTAAGTAGTTTTGAGAGCACATTAAATTAAGAGTTAAAATAAAAAGTTACTTGGTTCAGCCGGAATTGATTGCTTTGATTTTAAAGAAATGAACCAAATAGGTTCATTTCAACATCCTGGGTTTATACACTTATGGAAATACAGCTGTGTTTACGTTCCAGTAAAAAAATGCTAAATTTCTAATGTGGATTTCAAAACACATTTTCAGTATTGAAAAAGTATTCTATAAACTGTTCATTTAGCACAGAATGCCCAAAGAAACATGTAATTCAGCTAATATTCTTCCAGCTTTGGGACATTCATGTAAGGAAGGACCGTAGAAAAGAAAGTTTTAAGCAACAGTGCTTTATTCATTTATTTTATAAATACATTCCCTGGAATACTTTAGAGGGAACCATTGAAGAAAATTTTTTGAAGATTTCCAATATGGTCAGCAATATGAGTTTTAGGCATGCATGTTTTTTACCATTAAAATAGTAACTGAGCAAATCTCAAAACAGTCGTATTTCCTGAAATTGTCACCAACTGCTTTCATGAACTTTTGTTTTGTTTTGTGTGTTTGGTCTGTTGAAGAATCTGTCCCTTTGCACAGCTGCCCTCATGTACATCCTGAGTAGGGACTGGTTGAACATGGATCTCGATAGAGCCAGCTTAGATCTAATGATTCGGCTTCTGGAACTGGAACAAGATGCTTCATCAGCTAAGCTACTGAATGAAAAAGATATGAACAAAATTAAAGAAAAAATTCGAAGACTATGTGAAACTGTACACAACAAGCATCTAGATCTTGAAAATATAAAGGTAGGTCCCTCCCTCCTCCCTTCCTTCCATTGTAAAATAAAAACTACTTTCATAAAGTCTTTGATTTGTGACAGTTCTGCTAGCAGACATGTGACTTTGGACAAATCATTTAACCTCTTTAGTCTCAGTTGACAAATTGAGAAATTTTTCTGAGGTTTAGCCTAGAGCGTAATTCTGTTCCCTGCCTGAAATTTCTAACCTAGCTCATCTATATTTGGGTCTCCGTTCAGTAAATGGCCGTAAATTTCTGTTGACTTTTTTTTTTCCATGTAGATATTGCATTTAGGCTATTAGTAATTTCTATTCATAGTATCTGGACTTCATGAAAAAAAAAAGGGTTCAAAGCACTTGTGAGGGCCATTTCTTTTCAGTGACTCAGTGACTTATTCCATGCTGTTTTAGGTTGTTGACTTCTTCAAGAGATTGCAAGAACCCAAAAGACTGAGAGAACAGATTCCTAGGTACCTGCCCTCCCTGGGGCAGTGCCCTTTCTAATTAGGGCCAGAGCCAGTAGCCACCCCTGTGCTCACTCAACTCCCCATCTTTAAAATGCCCATGTAGCTTTTGCTTCATTCCAGTCATACTTTCATCTCTTTTTATTTTTTTCCATCTGTCTTTTTCCTTGTAGAGTCAGTAATACCTCAATGGTTGCTAGTCCAATACTAAATAATTGGCCTGTAGTTTTGAAAAATAATCTTATTTCATTGTTATTGTTTATATCTTATTTATAATTATTATTGTATAATGCCTGGTTTTCAGATATTTCTAACGTCTCCCTTATATAAACATTGTTTTTCTCTGGTGCCCCATTGTTCTGCATTGGAGCTTGGCTATATACTTTAAGAAAGAAAAAACGATAAAGGCAACTAAAGAGAAAGGGAACTTTAATCAGTTTTTTATCCTGCCTCTTAATCTTCTGTGCTCCCTCTAGCGGTGATCCTGTAGCATTATTTATGTGTAATGATTTTGTCATGGTGCCACATGATGAGCATCCAAGCTGCTAGCTCTGCAGTATAAAGTTTAAGATGTGAGAGTCTGGAACACTAAAACAAAGGAGTTGTATTCAGAATAGTTAAGAAAATGTATAAAACAGTAAGAAATAGAAAAGCAACCTTGAAGGAAAAAACGCATGGTAGGAAAAATGCATATAACTAAAAAATATGTGCTAAAATTCATTGTATAAACCAAAGCAGTAAGATACCACTTTCCATCTTCAGATAGACAAAAATTTAAAGTGATAACTTGTAAGTTTGAGGGTTCAGGGTAATTGACACTCCCACATTTTGCTTCTGAGAGTTAACTTCTAACAGCCTTTGTGGAAAATTAGTCCAGTGTATTAATTTGCATTTGGAATATGTATATAGTTTGATTTAGCCCATTCTTGAGCATTTGTACTGTAGAAATAATAGTATCAGTATTATATTGAATTGACAAGTGATAAATTAATAATGGGTTTTCTCTGAAAACTGGTCATGTGATTTAAAACATCTCTTCAATACATTGTTGTGATAAAATTAAAAATTAGTTAATTTTTACTTAATGAAAGCATTTACAGTACTATACAGAGATCCTTCTAGCAGGCAGTGAATTTTTTGTAAAGAAGGTCAGTTTTTAGAAATGTTGCCTCCAAATTATTGGCGAGCGTCCGTGTTCATTACTGATGCTTTTGAATTTTAGCCTGGGCATTTAGCTATGGAGGCATCACTTCTAAACGAGCAGGAGATTGGTTTAAAGAAGAACTACGGCTTTTGGGAGGTCTGGATCACATTGTAGATAAAGGTACATTATGCACATGTATTACTTTTTTTTATGTATTATTTAAAACCTGAGGAAGATGTTTCATTTACATACAAAAAATAATTGTATCTGTTTGAAAAGTTCTGTTCTTTTACTAGTGTCCTGCAAATCTCTTCATTTTTAGAGAGCAGGCCATCAATACTTTGCTATTGGGGCTACCAAAAAACGTAAATTATAAAAGTAGGGTCTCATAGTTCAGGATCTCATAGTAGAAAACCTAGAATAATGTTCAGTGAAATGTCAGATTATTGATAGCATGTGTACAGAGGGTTTTTGCCTTTTTAAGAATTGTATTTTTTTGCAGATATTATTGAGAAGTAGTTATTTATCATATATTCCATCCAAATTATACAGTCAGTATCTCACAGTATCACCACTTAGTTGTGCAGTCATCATCACACTCACTTTTAGACCATTTTCGTTACTCTAAGAAGAAAGTTATCAGATAGACACACAAAAAAGAAAACCTAAAACACCCCATGTACCTTATCTCCCCTTGTATTGACCTCTGGTATTGGTGTGTTACACCAGTTACTGTTGATGAAAGAACTTTTTTTTAATTTTATTTATTAAACATACCAACATACAAACACAAGCATTCTTACCATATGATCATTCCATTCTACATATATAATCGGTAACTCACAACACCATCACCTAGTTGTATATTCATCATCATGATCATTTCTTAGAATATTTACATCAATTCAGAAAAAGAAATAAAAAGAAAACAGAAAAAAAATTCATACATACTATACCCCTTACCCCTCCCTTTTCATTGATCACTAGCCTTTCAATCTATTAAATTTATTTTAACATTTGTTCCCCCTATTATTTATTTATTTTTAATCCATAGGTTTTACTCATCTGTCGATAAGGTAGATAAAAGGTGCACCAGACACAAGGTTTTCACAAGCACACAGCCACATTGCGAAAGCTATGTCATTATACAATTGAGGAAAAAAATTGAAGATATTACTGTTAACTACAGTCCATAGCTTGCAATAGGTATTTCTTCCCATATATATATACCACTCTGTTACTCTTTGTGCAAGTGTCGTACATTTGTACCAGTTTAGTTATTTAAATCTGTAGTGTTAATCGGTGACATAATGATATGCATGACTCTGAACAACCCCTTTCAAACTGAATGACCTACAGTACAGCACTCTACCTTATATTCCCGCTCATGAGTTACCCTCACCCCATTTCTATTAAAATTCAACCAACAGAGGGTTTTTTTTTTTTCCCAGCTTCATTCAGTGTTTTAACATAATTACTTTACAATTAGGTATTATTGTGCTGTCCATTTTTGAGTTTTTGTATCTAGTCCTGTTGGACAGTCTGTATCCCTTCAGCTCCAATCACCCATTATCTTACCCTGTTTCTAACTCCTGCTGGACTCTGTTACCAATGACATATTCCAAGTTTATTCTCGAATATTGGTTCACATCATTGGGACCATACAGTATTTGTCCTTTAGTTTTTGGCTAGACTCACTCAGCATAATGTTCTCTAGGTCCATCCATGTTATTACATGCTTCATAAGTTTATTCTGTCTTAAAGCTGCATAATATTCCATCGTATGTATATACCACAGTTTGTTTAGCCACTCATCTGTTGATGGACATTTTGGCTGTTTCCATCTCTTTGCAATTGTAAATAACGCTGCTATAAACATTGGTGTGCAAATGTCCGTTTGTGTCTTTGCCCTTAAGTCCTTTGAGTAGATACCCAGCAATGGTATTGCTGGGTCATACGGCAATTCTATATTCAGCTTTTTGAGGAACCGCCAAACTGCCTTCCACAGTGGTTGCACCATTTGACATTCCCACCAACAGTGGACAAGTGTGCCTCTTTCACCGCATCCTCTCCAGCACTTGTCATTTTCTGTTTTGTTGATAATGGCCATTCTGGTGGGTGTGAGATGATATCTCATTGTGGTTTTGATTTGCATTTCTCTAATGGCCATGGACATTGAGCATCTCTTCATGTGCCTTTTGGCCATTTGTATTTCCTCTTCTGAGAGGTGTCTGTTCAAGTCTTTTTCCCATTTTGTAATTGGGTTGGCTGTCTTTTTGTTGTTGAGTTGGACAATCCCTTTATAAATTCTGGATACTAGACCTTTATCTGATATGTCATTTCCAAATATTGTCTCCCATTGTGTAGGCTGTCTTTCTACTTTCTTGATGAAGTTCTTTGATGCACAAAAGTGTTTAATTTTGAGGAACTCCCATTTATTTATTTCCTTCTTCAGTGCTCTTGCTTTAGGTTTAAGGTCCATAAAACCGCCTCCAATTGTAAGTTTCATAAGATATCTCCCTATATTTTCCTCTAACTGTTTTATGGTCTTAGACTTAACGTTTAGATCTTTGATCCATTTTGAGTTAACTTTTGTATAGGGTGTGAGATACGGGTCTTCTTTCATACTTTTGCATATAGATATCCAGTT
This sequence comes from Tamandua tetradactyla, assembly GCF_023851605.1. Taxonomy (NCBI): domain Eukaryota; kingdom Metazoa; phylum Chordata; class Mammalia; order Pilosa; family Myrmecophagidae; genus Tamandua; species Tamandua tetradactyla. The sequence goes on from NC_135339.1 coordinate 8,469,046, forward strand.
CTCTAGGCACCATTTATTGAAGAGACTGTTCTGTCCCAGGTGAGTTGGCTTGACTGCCTTATCAAAGATCAAATGTCCATAGATGAGAGGGTCTATATCTGAGCACTCTATTCGATTCCATTGGTCGATATATCTCTCTTTATGCCAATACCATGCTGTTTTGACCACTGTAGCGTCATAATATGCCTTTAAGTCAGGTAGTGTGAGACCTCCAACTTCATTTTTCTTTCTCAAGATAATTTTTTTTTCACATGCAGGCACCGGGAACTGAACCCGGGTGTCTGGCATGGTAGGTGAGAACTCTGCCTGCTGAGCCACTGTGGCCTGCCGTTTTAAGATATTTTTAACTCTTCAGGGTACCCTGCCCTTCCAGATAAACTTGGTTATTGGTTTTTGCATTTCTGCAAACTGAGTTATTGGTTTTTGTATTTCTGCAAACTGAATAATTGGTATCACATTGAATCTATAAATCAATTTAGGTAGAATTGACATCTTAACTGGATTTAGTCTTCCAGTCCATGAACATCATATGCCCTTCCATTTATTTAGATCTTCTGTGATTTCTTTTAGCAATTTGTTATAGTTTACTTTGTATAGGTCTTTTGTATCCTTAATTAAATTTCTTCCTAAATATTTTATTCTTTTGGTTGCAATTGTAAATGGATTTTTTTCTTGATTTCCCCCTCAGATTGCTCATTACTAGTGTATAGAAACACTGTAGATTTTTGGGTTTTGATCGTGTAACTTTCTACTTTACTGTATACACATATTAGCTCTAGTAGTTTTCCTTAACTCTACTTTTAAAAAGTTTTATTGAGGTATAATTGACATGCAAATTATGCACTATTAAAAATTGAACTGCTATGAAAAGTCATGTAGGAGTCTTTTTGTGGAATATGCTTTCACTTCTCTTGGGTAAATACCTAGGAGTGTAATGGCCGGATCGTATCGTACGTACATATTTAACTTTTTTTGAAACTGCGAAACTGCCAAAACTGTTCTATCATTTTACATGCCAGCAGTGTATGTGAGTTCCAGTTCCTCTCAATCCTTGCCATGGTCAGTCTTTATAATTTAGATACTGTAATAAGGGTATAGTGGTTTCTTCTTGTTCTAATTTGCATTTCCCTCTCATAGCTAAAGACAATGAGTTTCTTTTCATTTGCCCCTTTGCCAGTTGTAAATCTTCATTGAAGTATTTGCTCACACCTTTTGCCCATTTAAAAAAAAATGGGGCATTTTTAAAAAAATGGGCATAATTGATTTTTATTCTTTCTTATTATTCAGTTTTGAGAGTTATTTATATAATGTGGTAACAAGCCCGTTTTCAAATATATGTGTTCCAAAGATCTCCTCCCAATTTATATAGCTTTTTTCATTTCTTTACCAGTGTGTTTTGAAGAGAAGTTTTTTATTTTGTTGGAGTCCAATTTAAATCAATTTGCTCTTTTATAAATTGTACTGTTGGGGTTGTATCTGAGAAACTAAAAATTATGAAATACTTAGGGATAAGTCTGACAAACTGTCAAACTGTAGCTGAGAGAGCGCAGGGAGTTTAAGTACACTGTTAAGACTGTTTCTTATTCCTGCTCTCCGACCCTTCTGATCTGTAACTAAAGTTACAATGATTTTATCCTAGAAGTTATAGTTTTAGAATTTATCCTTAGTCCTATTATTCACTGTGCCAATTTTGAAGGATTTATGTACCCTAGGAAAACCATGTTTTAATCCTAGGAAAACCATGTTTTAATCCTAATCTGTTTTATGGTGGTAGCCATTTCTTTTTATCCCTGTTCAGTACTATAGGTTGGAAACTCAATTTGATGATCTCCACAGAGATGTGACTTACACAATTGTGGCTATTAACCTTGGATTAGAGGGAGCTGTTACTCCACCCATTCCAGGTGGGTCTTGATTAGTTAACTGGAATCCTTTTAAAAGAGGGAACCATTGTGGAAAAAGCTAGAGAGCCACAGGAGATCACGAGATCTACAAGAGGTAAGGGAGCCCATGCAGCCAGAGATCTTTGAAGATGAATGCCCTTGGGGGAGCTTCCTGAAACAAGAAGCCTGGAGAGAAGACTAGCAGACAACGCCATGTTTACCATGTGCCTTTCCAATTGAGAGAGAAACCTGGAACTTCGTTGGCCTTTCTTGAATGATGGTAACCTCTTATAGGTGCTTTAATTTAGACTTTTTTATAGATTTGCTTTAATTGGGACATTTTCATGACCTTAGAACTGTAAACCTGTGACTTATATTCCCATTTTTTAAAGCTGTTCCAGTTTTAGTATATCATAGTCTGGCAGCTAGCAAACTAGAACATTCATTGTTTTTTTTTTTTTTAATTATCGGAAAGAAAGAAAAAAAGAAAAAAAAAAGAAATTAACACAACATTTAGAAATCATACCATTCTGCATATGCACTCAGTAATTCTTAACATCATCACATAGATGCATGATCATCGTTTCTTAGTACATTTGCATCGGTTTAGCGGAACTAGCAACACAACAGAAAAAGATATAAAATGTTAATATAGAGAAAAGAAATAAAAGTAGTAATAATAGTAAAAAACAACAACAAAAAAACCCTATAGCTCAGATGCAGCTTCATTCAGTGTTTTAACATGATTACTTTAAAATTAGGTATTATTGTGCTGTCCATTTTTGAGTTTTTGTATCTAGTCCTGTTGCACAGTCTGTATCCCTTCTGCTCCAATTCCCCATTATCTTACCCTGTTTCTAACTCCTGCTGGACTCTGTTACCAATGACATATTTCAAGTTTATTCTCGAATGTCGGTTCACATCAGTGGGACCATACAGTATTTGTCCTTTAGTTTTTGGCTGGGCTTACTCAGCATAATATTCTCTAGGTCCATCCATGTTATTACATGCTTCATAAGTTTATCTTGTCTTAAAGCTGCATAATATTCCATCGTATGTATATACCACAGTTTGTTTAGCCACTCTTCTGTTGATAGAACATTCATTTTGACTTAACTTTTGATATGGTGTGAGTTACACATTGAAATTAATTTTCTTGCGTGTGGATATCCAATTAATTCAGCACGATTTGTTGAAACGACTATCCTGAATTGCTGAATTGCCTTTTCACCTTTATACCTTTGTCAAAACATCTGTTGTCCATATGTGTGTGGATCTGTTTTGGACTCACTATTCCTTTCCATTGCTCTATTTCTTATTAATTTTTTTTTTGTGAAACATAACATGTGTACAAAGAAGCAATAAATTTCCAAGTACATTTTAACAAGTATAGAACAGATTTTAAAGTTTGGTATAGGTTACAGTTCCATAATTACTTGTTTTTCTTCCAGCTGCTCCAAGACACTGGAGACCAAGAGAAATATCAACAATAAAGATTTAGCAGTCATACTCATTTGTTAAATCCTATCTTCTCTGGTATACTCCTCCTTCTCTTTAAATAACATATATACATAAAGGCAATAAACTTCAAAGTACATCACAACAATTAGTTGTAGAACAGATTTCAGAGTTTGGTATGGGTTACAATTCCACAATTTTAGGTTTTTATTTCTAGCTGCTCTAAGATACTGGAGGTTAAAAGAAATATCGATATAATGATTTAACACTTATTTCTTAAATCTGACCTTCTCTGTATAACTCCACCATCACCTTTGATCTTTCTCTCCCTTGTTAGGGGTATTTGGGCTATACCCATTCTAACTTTTTCATTTGGGAAGAAGCTGTCAATAATATGGGGTGGGGGATGGAACTAGTTGATGTTCTGGAAAGGCTGACCCTTCTGCATTTCAGACTTATCTGGTCCAGGGACCCATCTGGAGGTTGTAGGTTTCTGGAAAGTTACCCTAGTATATGGAACTTTTGTAGTATCTTGAATAATACCCTAGGTATTCTTTAGGATTGGCAGGAATGGTCTTGATTGGGGTTTGGAAAGTTATGATAGGTAACATTGTCTAATTGAAGTATGTGTAGGAGTGACTCCAGTGTAGCCTTTTGACTCTATTTGAACTCTTTCAGCTACTGATACTTTATTTGTTACACTTCTTTTCCCCTTTTTTGTCAGCATGGTATTGTTGATCCCACAGTGCCAGGGTCAGGCTCATCGATGGGAGTTATCTCCCATGCCGCCAGGGAGAATTTCATCCCTGGATGTCATGTCCCACATAGCGGGTAAAGTTGTGCTTAAAGAGAGAGTTGCCACATCTGACAACAAAACAGGTCCTCTGGAGGTGACTCCTAGGCATACCTGTAGGTAGGCTAAGCTTCTCTGCTACATATATAAGCTTCACAAGAGCAAGCGTCAAAATTAAGGGCTTGGCCTATTGATTTGGGTGTCCCTCATGTTTGGCACAGTACTCGGGGTTTCCCTGGTGGTAAAGTTTAATAGTTCCATAATTTTTCACCCATCCCACAAGGGAATTTGCCAATGTTTTTTTATTATCTGCTTAATATACTGTGGGGTGCATCCAGGCATTACATTAAGCTATACAGATATAAAGGCTCTCATTCTTATTCTGGGCTCCCTGTGTTTGGATTGTTTAAATAATCTATTCAGACAGTTGAGTTAGATTATGTGTTTACAGAAAATTTAGGTTCTAGACATAATAAAACTGTCTTCCTCTTGTCTCAAAGAGTAGGTTAAGTTCTAAAATACAGGCAATGTCTTCCTTACCCCTGTATCCTGAATTATCTTAATCCTTTCCCCACTGGTTTCATTCTTGTCTCAAAATACCAGGTTATATATATATAAAACAGCCCCTCAAAATCCAGGAAGAGCAATTACCATTGCAGGTAAATGTGACTGCTGTTAAGAGCTTTTATTTTTTTTTAATCTTAATACAATACCACCTGTTTTGTTTACTCTAGATTTATAATGTCTTAAAATCAGATAACTTTAGCCCTCCATTTTCATTCGTTTCCAAAGTTGTTTTGTCTATTTTAGTTTCTTTATATCACTATATGAATTTTAGAATCTGCTTGTCAGTTTCTAAACAACATTTTTTTAAAGCCTGCTAGGATTTTGATTGGAATTGCATTGAATCTGTTGACACCTTAACATTATTGAGTAATCCAACCTATGAATAGCTATACATTTACAAAATGTACAAAATGTTTCAGAGTTTTCAAGGCACATACATTTTGCATTTATAGAACACTCCATTCAACAATAGAAGAATGTACTCTCTTTAAGCACTCTTGGAACATTTAGTCTATCCAAGATAGACAACATTTTGGATCATGAAACAAGTCTCAAAAATTTAAATGGTTTCAAGTCGAAGTATGTTTTCTGCCTACCATGCAGTTTAAATTAGAGATTAATAACAAAGTTATCTGGAAAATTCCCTAAGAGTTGGCAAGAAAATAAAATACTTCTGAATAATCCATGGATCAAAGATGAAATCAAAAGGGCAATTAAAAAGTATTTTGACCTGAATGAAATGAAAACAAAACATATCAGAATTTGTGGGATAAAATTTACCAAAAAAATACCATGCCAAGAGCATTTAAAAAATATGAAATACTTAGGGTTAAATATGATGCAATCGCTGTCAAATTCTAGCTAAGAGAATGGATGGAGTTTAAATGCACTGACCTTTCTCTCTGCTGCCCTCTGACCTATTTCTGGGAACTCCCACTTGCTGAACCCAAATGGAGACCAAAGGGCAAAGGAAATTTTGATACAATCTATAAAGCTGATTCTTCCCAGACACAGAGCAGGTGGACGAGTGTGAGAAATGGGTCCAGGATGTCAGATGGAGACTTTTGAGAAAAATGATGAAGCTCTAGATTGAAAAATTGATGAAGCTCACATGTACTGTCAGCTAATCTCTGCAGATAACTTGAATTCACGTTGGTCACAAGTGAATAAAATATCTAATATATATGAAGATAGGCATTTGGGGGCCACCATTGGGGGGATGTATGGCATATTGACTTCATCAATTAGTATTATATGAGAAGATACTTTGGCCCTCCAACCCAAAGTGCTCAAATGAGGGCAAAATTGTGAATTTTCATGAGTAGTTTTTCTTTAGCACTGCCGCATATTCCACGGCACTTATCATATAGAAACATCTCAATAAATGACCAGTTTTGTTTCTTGTAAAAGACTTTGCAGAAATACTAAATATGAGTTTAATATTTTTATTCCATGTTTTCAACTGCAGAAATTCTTTTATTCAGCATCAGAATATATGTACTAACACATACTAGCAAACGGATCTTTATTCCTCTTTTTTGGTAATTTTTATTTTAACAATAGAAATTTATAATGCTTCATTTACATTTAAAAAACTCTCTCTCCATGTTTGTTTTCATTTGTTTGGTGTGTGTATACACTTTTAAGATTTGTTGTACCAGGAATATGGGTATATTTTTAATTTACAAGAAATACTTTGTTGCTTCTTCACAATCTTAGGAAAAGATAGCTTGAGTAAATGAAGTATTTTTTTCTTTTGTGACAATTGACCATTGACCTTGCCTATTTTAATAAAATTTAATATTGACTAGAAAACATTCAGCCCCTCTCCAACGCATAGGGAAAATCAAAAGCTACATGAAACCTTCCTCAAAATCAGAGTATGTAAGAAGGATCCATTCTGTTAGTGGGGGACAGAGATTGTTGTCCTAGAGTCTTTGAACTTGGTACACCTTCTGTTCTCTTCCCCCAGTCTTTAAGGAAAAGGGTATGTTTAAGTTCAGGCTTTCCCAGACCAAGTGCGTTCTATTCCCCACTTTATGGCCTCTCAGGACCTCTAAGAATCTGTTACTTGGGGTTGCCATGGACACGGAGTTCTTATTCCAGTACTGGCTGTTTTTTAGCACCGGGTAAAGACCTAAGGGTGAGAGTCTCTGAGCAAAGAGGGACTATCTCATCCTTGGCCTTCTAGGTCAGTTAATGTCACTTTCTCATCTTCACCAAGAGGGTTGGAAGAGTTTAACGTTGGTTTTAGAGGGTTAGGTACACCTGGGAAGCGGGATGGGGGGAGAGAGGATGGGGATCTTTGGGGGCTGTGGACAGGTAGGTTTGCCCTGTGTCTAGACAGGGATACCTCCCGAGGAGCCCCTTACCCTTGGGGAATGGGAACAACTAGGCTTACATGGGGGGGGGGGGGGTAAGTAGAAGTGATCTTGTTGCTAGCCAGGAATGGGGTGATGAATTAGGTTTAATGGGCTTAGTTTTTGGAAATTAAAGAATAAATTTTAAAAATAATGAGAGAAAGTAAAAGCCATCACTCTTGAAAGGTAGTAGAAGAAGAAACCGCTTCCAGAAATTGGAGGAAAATTTACTGCAACTGAGAAGTTTCACTGAGTTGTGAGAACCGAGATCTGCTGTGAAGGGCTGCCCCTCCGCCCTCTGGCCCTTCGGGGCCAGGCGCCCCGGGGTAGGGCAGCCCCCGGCTGCAGGTAAGGGGAAACAGGGCTTGCAGGGAGAGGGCACCGGGGACATCCGCCGCTGCCTTCGCAGCCCGGGCTCTCCCGGCCACATCTCTGGAGCATGAAGTTGTAGCCTTGGCGTTCAGGGACTCCGCGCTGCACAGAGGCTGGTACTCCTCGAAAGTAAGGAATTTACAGGTGGCTGTGCCCCAGGCTTCAAACTCAGAAGCAGCGTTTATGTCCAGATTGCTCTGTTTATCTTTCTTTTTCTTTTGTAAAAAAAGTATTTTTTTTAAATCTGTTTTCGTTTTTCTCTCCTTGCCAAGAGTTTAGGGGCTTGTGAAACATTTCTGTCTGCCTCAGTGTAGACATTGTGTGATTACTATTAACTTGGCAATGCACTTTGCTATATTATTTTTTTTATTCTCCAGTGACTTCCCGTTTTCTTGCATTACATGAGCCCAGCTCTGTGAAATGTTGAGCGGCATGTCTCTTCCCTCTCCCTCCTTTGATTTATTCTACAGAATATTTCAGGATGGAAATATCATAAATCACTATGGTAATGTAAAATTGACTTGAAATATGTTTTCTTGCACATTCTGGGTCCTCTGTGAGAAATGGATAATCTTTCAATTGGTCCTGTATTTCAGCTAAACTTAAATTTTGTTGAACAAATAGAACTGTTCTGTTTGTTGAACTGAAATACCAGTGGAGAAGATAGAACACAAGTTATGTAGGATTTATAAAACTGCACAATATCATAAATTTCATAAATCTGTGGATTCTTAGAAATGCTGTTTCATATCTAATAAATTCTACGCATGACTTTCTAATTTAGGGGATATCATACGTATTTTAAACACATTCATATGTATTTTTCTTTTTCTTAGATTAATTGTAGATTAAATTCAACCGCAAGGTGCTACAATGCAGCGATTTATGAGACGGCTTTCCATGTGTTGCCAAATTAATAGGTAAGTGATATGATTCAGATTTTCTGAATGTTAAACATAATGCTCAGCTTTGGTTATTGGAATAGGGAATATGTGTGCACCTTCTTTCGTAATAAATGTAAACTGTACACAGATGAGATTTTTAAATGAGCTAGGCAAACTTACAATTTAAAGATCTCGTTCTATGCTTATAATTCCTTTAGGAATTCTTCAGTTTAGACAGTATGATAACATGTATGTGCTGGTTGCTTTAAGTTTCTCTTGTAGGGGTGGCTGATGGCCCTAATGTTCAGTCCAGAGGCCAAGAGCTGGCATCTATTCAGGAAGCCATTCTCCAGAGGGGCCACTACAAGCCCTTCAGTTATCCCATCTGGATCAACACCTAAAACATTGTTAACTACCACAGTGAAAGTCAGAAATGGATTTTTATTAGTAAGACGGATGTTAAAATTGTATTAAAATTTAAGGTATGTGAATTGGCTAAAATATTTTAGGGACAGCCTCACCCTTACCTAAACAGATAAAAATCTGAGTGAGGCCTATAGCACCCTTAGGATATAACATATAACCTTAGGCATGTCCCCTATAAGTTTCTGTCTCCAACCCCTGGTTTAGGATAATTTGGATCTCTGAAAAGTTGGTCTGTTTGCCAGGAGAAAAACATTTCATGTGAGGTGATACTTAAAACACCTTGAAGGACAGAATATTTATAGGACAGGTTATATGAACTCTTTTGTGTCTAAGATTTATGCATTACCAAATAAGTTCAGGTCGGTTTCACAATATCTACCACCTTCCTTAGAAGGCAGTTTAGCTACCTGTTATTCATGCCCCCAAGTAACTTATCAAGGTATTACTTCAGGCTTCATACAATACTCTCCCTAAAAGGAGTTCAGGTATCAATCTAGTGATGTCCCCCATTTAAAGATAGGTGCCCCAGGCAACAAACTTCGCAGGCCTGGTCTGTCACTGGATCTGATGGGTAATTTGAATATTTGCCAATTCTCTTCCTTAGTGGAAGTCATCTGGAAAATCTAGTACTTTTTCGGTATCGCTGCCTGTGTCAGGAATTCAAATTCTTACCTTGTGGTTTTTCAAGCACTTTTCCCTGATGTGATTGATCAGTATATTCTGTAGTCAGCCCTGTTGATTATCCCTGTTGAGAAGCAATTGTTGCCTATAGATGTCTTTCTTTTTATAAAATATAACTTTCCTCTTGAGACCTGAAGGGACTTCTGTGAACCGTGCTTCAAGGATATGGACATACCCATGTGGAACTAGGAAAGCTCCTTTCATGGACCCTCAGCCCACTTGAGGAGTTTTGGTGACTCTAACTCCAACCCATCTTTCTAAGCAAGCTGAGAGAGCAGCATATTATTAATGCTATCTGTGATTAGAGTTTAAATCTGTTGAGTAAAGTGTGAAGTTGGTTTGTAGGGGGGGACTTTCATTCATTTCAAGTGACAAAGAAATGCCGTTTCAAAATAGTATTTCCAAAATGTGTTCTGCACACATTTCCTCTGTGCAAAAGACGTTCTCTAGTGAAATAAGTGTAAGAACTGTTACGTATTCCAGTTTTGTCTCAGAGGTTCACAGTGCTTATCAGCATATAAGTCCACTGCAAAGAACTGTATGCAACCAGTAGTTTCTCAAACTTGTTTGAACATTTAGAAATTAGGTAAATGTTGTGACTACGAGTATGGATTCCGACTCAGACTGGATTCAAATCTCAGCTGTACCTCTTTCAAGTTGGTGATGATGGGCAGGTGCCCCTTTCTGTAGCTCATTTCTCTCATCTATAAAGTGGGGGAAATAATAGTATATACCTTATAGAATAACTGTGAGGATTAAATGGATTAGTATATAAATCATTCAGAACAGTATCTGGCATATATGTGCTATTGTTATTGTTGACTCTTATTAATATCTCCCCAAACTAGTATACCGTTATATATGTTTGAGGAACACTGGCTTAATGATATATTAAATATGACTCAAGGATGCCACAAAAAGCAAATGCTGGTATGTTTATTTGAGACATGTCTGTAAACCATTTCCTGTGAAATTTATCTATTCATCACTCTCAGATTTTAAGTTAACTTATCATATATATTGTCTAATAGTTTCAGCGCTGAAAACTGTTTAAAAATCTTATGTAAAGCAATGATGAAACAAAGAAAACTCCAAGCCTTCTATTGTCACAAGGAAGACCTAATAAGATGTCCAAAACCTACTTTTTGATCCTTCTGACATGTGAGAGAGATGATTCACTTGACAAAATGGGTTATGAGAGTAAAATGTCTGTTCATTCCAAAATTTCTGCACTCATTCACTCACTGTCATGGCTTCATGGCTGTTTCAAAAAACAGCTTAAATGGAAAACTTAAAATACCTTTCCAAGGAAATGAAAACATATAATTTCATGCTATTTTTTAGGAAAGGTGAGAGATTTTAATACCACTATAAGATCAAGTCACTTCTCTATTAACTATACCATAGCTATTTCATGGATTGTATCTCCATCATGGTTGAGAGATGGTAGAAAAAAATAGATGCAGGGTTGTTGAGTGAGGCACAAACCAACTTCCCAGGATTATATCTTGTAGGCATTGGGGGTCAGATTTCTGGTGCTCAGCTTTACATGTTCGTGTTTTCCAGGCAGACTGACTCATGCTAACCAAAATTAGGAGACTGACTGACACATTAGAGCCCCAGTTTATTAATTTTAATCTGAAATATAATTGAAAGGATGCCAAATGCTCATAATGGTTGTTAGGTACATTCTCTTCCCACAGAAAGTCTCTTCTTAGAAAACCAAATTAAGGTTTATTCCTGAGGATATTCATGATAAGAGTAGCTGACTTACCTCAAGGATGATATATGGCTCTACTTCCTGTTGGGCCTCACCTCCCTTGTGGTCCAGTATACCTCTGTCAGCCTGGTGGAAGCTCCTGGTACCCTGGCCAACATGAAATCTTTGTGAGTTCTCTTCTTGTACTCCATATGTCCTTTTCCCCCTTTTATAACACTGATATCTGCACACCACTGTTCGTTAGATCGTAGGAGATCTGATGCTGTATTCAGTCTCTTGCTAAGGCCAGGGAGCCTTTGTGGTCCTTTGGAAAGATTTGAGCAGTCAGTGTCCTCATCTGTTACTCATTTTCAGATTATATTATCATCAATTTCTTGTGCAGATGACTATTCTCATTCATTTTGAGTTGATTCTTCCTAGTCTCACTTTCAGAGCATGGCATATCCTGAACTGCCAACCGAGGGTGACATCACAGTAAAGATTTTTCTTTCCTACTGGTGGTGACCATGGCATTTTTGCAAATGGATAGCACACTTTTATATTGCTTATGAAGCACAAGACTTCCAAATAAAGCATTAGCCCATCTTTTACAACCAGATAGTCCCAGTTTACTTATTTAGCAGTTACCGGTTACAAGAAGTCGAAGTTCTGTGGATCTACCTACCTAGAAATTTTGCCTCCCACAAAATCAATAGAAGAAATTAAATCAAGTCTGGGGACAAAATTATGCAGTAACGGATGGTTTTTGCATTTAGGGTTTGCTAAAAATAACCAAATTTTTTTTTCTTTGAACTAGTATCTACATCATTTTTACTTTCATCTCCAACCTAGGAACCCAAAATATTTATCTTATTCTGTTCCATTTAAGTAATTCTAAAAGGTTAATAATCTAAGTTTTAACTAGAATAGTATTATATATGTAATTTTGGCACAGTATATTTAAAGGAAATTTATAGTGAATTTTACCATGAAATTAATTATTAATTAATGTAATATAAATATGTTGAGCACCCACTATGTGCTTGGCCTTATTATAGATGCTTATGATATAGAATTAAAAAAGGGGTACAAGATCCTCATTCTCTTAAACTCTACATTCAAGCAGAGGAAGTTGTGGAAGACAGGAAACAAGCAAATTAGTCAATGAAAACATAGTATTTAGTGAAAAGCCGTAACAAAAATTACACAGGGTTGTGGAACCATTTAAATTTTTGAGAGTTGTTTCATGATCCAAAATGTTGTCTATCTTGGATAGACTAAATGTTCCAAGTGTGCTTAAAGAGAGTACATTCTTCTATTGTTGAATGGAGTGTTCTATAAATGCAAAATGTATGTGCCTTGAAAACTCTGAAACATTTTGTACATTTTGTAAATGTATAGCTATTCATAGGTTGGATTACTCAATAATGTTAAGGTGTCAATAGATTCAATTGAGAGTATAAAAGAAAGAAAAAGCCCAAAGAGCTCAGAGAAGCTAAGAGATGAATTTTAAAGAAAAGCCCTGAAGAAGCTAAGAGAGGACTCACAGAAGCTCAGAAAAGAGACCACTGGAACCTGAAGCTAAAAGCAATGAAATCTAGAAGGGAAGGACCAGGAGATGCCAGCCACGTGCCCTCCTGTGTGACAGAAATGTTCCAGATGCCAACAGTCCTCCTTCAGAGAGTATCATCCTGCTGATGCCTTAATTTGGACTTTTAGGTCTTTGATTTCTTTTAGCAATGTTTTATCATATTCTATGTATGGGCCCTTTATGTTGTTGGTTAAGTTTATTCCTAGATGTTTGGTTTTTTTGTTGCTATCGTAAAGGGAATATTTTTCTTGATTACATGCTCAGATAGTTTGTTACTAGCGTATAGAAACACTCCTGATTTTCGTCTTTTGTGTGAATTGCCCTTTTTAAAATATATAATGTTCTTCTTTGCCTCTTAACATTTTTGCACTTAAGGTCTGTTTTGTCTGATATTAGTATATCTGTCCCAGCTTATTTTTTTGGTCACTGCTTGCATGGAATATCTTTTTCTGTATTTTCACTTTCAATCTGTCTGTTTCATTGGGTCTAAAATGAGTCTTTTGTAAATAGCATATAGATAGATCTTATTTTTACAGATCCATTCTGCTGATCCATGTATTTTGATTGGAGTTTAATCCATTAACATTCAGTGTTATTATTATAAAGGCAGTACTTACTTCAACCATTTTGTATTTTGGCTTTTATTTGTCAGATCTATTTTTGTCCTCTCTTTTACCCTTTTAATCAGCCTGACTGATAATCTTGATTTCTATACTCTCCTCCAATCCTGTCTCTCCTGTCGTTTCTTTTCAGCTGGTAGAACTTCCTTTAGTATTTATTATAGGACAGGCCTCTTGTTAAACTCCTTGGCCACTGTTTGTGAATATTTTAAATTCTCCCTCATTGTTGAAGGGAAGCTTTGCCAGATAAAGAATTCTTGGTGGCAATTTTTTCTCTTTCATTATCTTAAATATATCATACCACTGCATTCTCACCTCCATGGTGTTTGATGAGAGCTCTTCACTTAGACTTATTTGGCTTCCCATGTATGTGGTAAATCATTTCTCTCTTGTTGCTTTCAGAATTCTCTTCTTCCCCTTGACATTCGATAGTCTGAATAGTATGTGTCTTGAAGTAGGTTTATTCATATTTTTTCCGTAGTAGTATGTTGGACTTCTTGGACTTGAATATTTGTGTCTTTTATAAAGGTTGGGAAATTTTCAGCCTCTTGTTCCTCAAAAATTCTTCCTGGAACTTTTCCCTTCTCTCTTCCTTCTGCAACACCCATGATGCATGTTTGTGTGCTTCCTGTTGTCCATCATTTTTCTGAGGCCCTGCTCATATTTTTTCTTTATTTGTTCTTTCGTCTGTTCAGATTTGTGTTTTGTCTTCTAATTCACTGATGCTTCCTTCTGTCTCTTCAAATCTGCGTTGCATGTCTCTAATATACTTTAAATTTACTCTACAGTGATTTACGTCTCCATTTATATCTGTTATTTTTCTATTTCTGTGTATTCTTTCAAATTCTTCTTTAAGCTCAACTAGTATCTTCTTAATATCTTTTATCTCTTAAGCCATCTTGTTGAATTTGTTTGGGAGATTTGTTTAATATCTTTGATTAGTTGTTCCAAATTTTGGGTCTCCTCCAACTTTTTAATTTGTTTCTTTGACTAGGTCATATCTTTGTATGTTTTACTAAGCCTTGTGATTTTTTGCTGGTACCTGGGTCATTTGATTATCTTAATGGGTTTATTCTGAATGTTAGTTTCGCTCTCTTTTCTAGGATTTTTTTCTTGCTCGCGTTTTTTTAGGGCACTTGTTTGATGGTTAGGTCATCAGTATTTCCCAGCCCAAACAGGGTTGGGTACCCATGCAAGAGGCACAGACCACTTCCAGTGGGCTCTGGGATAATGTCTGGAAAGATTCCAAAAAGCCCATCTATTTTCCCTGCGCTTTCTGGACTTCCCAGCAGATAACACTCTCTGGATACATATTTCTCCTCTAAAGAAGTTGAAATTGTGGTGCCTGTCAGTATCTGATGGGACTCCATATTCCCACTTTGCTGGCCAATATTTGGCTCAGTGTTGGTCTGTGTCCTCCTCTGTACTTGGGCAAAGAATTCCTGCTGCCATCCCAATGACAGCCATTCCCTAAGCCAGGTTTGGGCCACCCGCCACTGCTTCCCCCAAGAGTGGGGAATGTACACCAGGAGTTGTGGACAGAATTACAGCCTCTGCCCATGTTTTCTCAGTCTTTCCATCCTGCACTTCCCTGGGCATTGTAATATCCTCCCCTCTTCTTCAAATATTTGATTCAGACAGTTTCTGCCTGTCTTTTGTGAAAGAAAAGTGTGTCTTCTTGCTGCTTTTGTGAAAGAAGCAGGTTCTGCCATTTCCTCCCTAACCCTCCCTTTTGGATTCTCCTCCTTGGGCCCCTTTTGTATTCAGCACTCCTCAAAGGCTTGTGTTCTACACTAGGTCTTTGTGAACTTGGGTCTCTGTGTCTGGATGTACATGGGATTCCCTCTCACTGCTGTGAGGGTTTTTCTAATCTGTGTCCCTGGTGGGAGGTGGGAAGGATCTCAGCCAGTGCCTCTGGGCACTTCCCAAGCTGTGTGGAACAAAGTAAGGGAGAGTAGAGAGGACCAGCTGGGCCAGGATAGAAGTTTCTTGCCTGATATTTTCCTCTTTCTTTGAGTCAGTGTTTGTAGAATCCTTCTCCAGTCTCTACCTTTCTCCAGATTTCTAAACAAGTGAGATCTGTCCTTTTTTTCTTCAAGAAATCTCAGCGTTGGTTTTTCAGTGGATGTCTTATGTCACCATGTTGATACATTTAGTATATTTTTAATCTCTTCTATTATGCCTTTAATTTCCATAAGTTTTGTTATCTTTCTTTTCATTCTTTCAAATTCTTCTTTATGTACCCAGTGGCTTCTTAATATCCTTTATCTCTTTAGCCATATTTTTCTTGAATTGATTTATGAGCATCTTTGATTAGTTGTTCCAAATTCTGTGTCTCCTCCAAAATTTTGATTTGTTTCTTTGTCTGGACCATATCTTCCTGGTCTTATATAACTTGCAATTTTTTCTGGTGTCAAGTATTTGATTATCTTGATGAATTTACACTCTGTAGATCAGTTTTCTTGCTTGTTCAGGTTTTTATTGTTACTTGGCTTTGTATTAAGGCTTTTCTTTAATGCTTGGTTCAACTTATTCTAGACCTTGAGAATTAGCTGTGTTTAACCAATCCAGTTTGATCAACTCTTCTACATTTGATTGTTCCTCTGGGTATATGGTACAATTTTTAAGATAGCTCTGCTTGTGCAATTGTTTCTGTCTTGGAGAAAGCTTCCATACCTCTCTTCCTTCTCAGAACATCTTGCTCTGTTCTGTTTGTTTTTCTCTCTGTAATGTATTTTTTACTCCTCTTTCTTTGCCTGATGGTGTCTAAGTATTTGATTATCTTGATGAATTTACACTCTGTAGATCAGTTTTCTTGCTTGTTCAGGTTTTTATTGTTACTTGGCTTTGTATTAAGGCTTTTCTTTAATGCTTGGTTCAACTTGTTCTAGACCTTTAGAATTAGCTGTGTTTAACCAATCCAGTTTGATCAACTCTTCTACATTTGATTGTTCCTCTGGGTATATGGTACAATTTTTAAGATAGCTCTGCTTGTGCAATTGTTTCTGTCTTGGAGAAAGCTTCCATACCTCTCTTCCTTCTCAGAACATCTTGCTCTGTTCTGTTTGTTTTTCTCTCTGTAATGTATTTTTTACTCCTCTTTCTTTGCCTGAAGCTGCATTTGCCTAGAGGACAAATTCAGGGGGGAGGGTCAATCCAGAGAGGACTTTGCCAAGTCGGTGTCTCCCAGCCTAAACATGGTGGGGGACCCATAAAGGGGGTGCAGACCTGTTCCAGAGGGCCCTGGGGAGAGGATCAGGAAAGATGCCAAAAAGCCTTTTTGTGTGTCAGCTCTCCAAGATTGTGCTTTTCTGGGGCAATAGTAGATGCCACTATTTGTCAAACTGTTCACTGCACACTAAGTAGGTAGAATGCCTTTAAGCCTCCTTCAGCTCTGCTTCTTTCAGGGTCATCATTGAAACAATGGCCACTGCGGTTCCTGTTTGAGGTGTGCTTGAATTATGGTTCAGAACCAGGGCCCAGTGATCTAAATTTTGTGATCAAAAGCCACGATTAGTACTTGGATATTCCTCTTAACCATTCTTGAGGAAGAGGGCTTCCATGTCCCTATCTGTCTACAGCAGCCAAGTAGGAACTGGACCCAAGGTAGCTTGCTTCACGGATGGGGGAAGGTTGCTGGCCACTGCCTCAAAGTGAATTACCCATAGTATTTTTTACCACAGTTTCTTAGTCTCTTTGTTCCACTCTTCCCCAGATGCTATTCAGAGCTCCCCTGGCCTCCAGAACCCCAGAGCAGTTACTTCAGACAGCTTCTGTCTGTCCACTAGCTGTTTTTGGAGGCGTGACTCCTGTAGCTCTCTACTCTGTCATCTTCCCCAGATGGTCTCGATGCCCTCATGCTTAAAACGGGGCTTCTAGTAACTATCTCAAGGGTTGTATGGAAGGCCAATTGAAGTAAGATTTGCGAAACATTTAGGACGATTCCTGGCAATTAGTGAATGTCATTTAAATTTTTATTGGATGAAACATCACTTTTATAATATTCTTTCTTTAATTGAGGAAATTTGCCTTTATCTTTTTGTTTTGAAGATTTCCTATTCTCCATATTTTTCACTACTTTGAGTTCTGTTTTTATCTGCCATATCACTTGTCTTTTTCTTTCTTTTCTTTTTTTGTATGTTCTATCTCTTTGTTCTTTTCTACTATTTCAGCAGTCTGATCTTCCAACTCACTAATTAGCTTTTCACACATATCCATACTTCTGTTTATCCCATGAATTGCTGCTTTATTTCTACAATTTTACTTTTACATCTAAGGTTTCCTCTTGGACTTTTAAAAGTGATTTCTTATTCTAATTTTAAGTAACTGACTTCTTCCCTTTTCTTTAAGTGTACTTCTCATTCTTATTTTTAAATCTTCATCAGGGTTATCCACTAGCTCTGCTTCAGGTGTGTTTGTTGTAATGTTTTTTCAGTAGTTGTACTCTTCTGGCCTCTATTTTGGCCTGTGAGCTCAAATTCCCCTTGAGGAAGGACTAAAGGTTAGCTTAGCACAATCTCAGTATGTGGTTATTGTGTCAGCCTAAGTATCAGCAGTGTCCCTTTTCACTTTCAATGTGTCCTGGTTTGGGTCATGAATTATATAATAGTCCTCTTTGAAGGCTAGGACACATTTGTCTTTCTACATAAGTTAAAGGTGAGGGCAGGAGATGACTCCTGGAAGAGAATTTAAGGAATCACTAAACAATCCCACAGTTGTATACCAAAACTGTTTCTTTAGTTCCTGCCATGTCTCTTTAAGGATTTTGCTTTTCCTGTTGTAGCTCCTGTAAGAAAAACGAGACGGATAGCCTTCCACAATGTCTGATTTTACTTTTTGTATACATTTTTGCTTTCTTGCAGAGTTACAGATTCTTTTACAACCCATTCAGTGTCATCAGTGAAGAATGACAACAAGAGGTGAGTTGATGACACGTATGAATGGCAAAAGGTATAGTGAGTATCCATGGCAATAGACTGTCCTTGGTAGCGTATAAGCTTCTGTAAATAACTTCATTTCTTTTTGGACTATGGTGGAAAAAGCAGGAGCAGGTCAAAGAGGGAATTTTTACTCCTGGTCTATTTGTGATCTTTAGTTACTAGCAGCCAAATTCCTTAGAAACCTATCAGAATGCCTGTGTTTGAGACTCTAGCAGAGAGGGCCAAGGAAGAGAGAATGCTCTTTGGTAAGAAGGAGGGTGGTAGCAGAGGACAGGACACAGAGGAACCCTTGGCTGAAAGAAAAGCCACTAATAGACCTTGGATATGTCCTTCACCATCCAGAGCTCTGCTACCATTTGAGGCTGATACCCCAAAATCTAAACCAACCCTCGTATTAGATGGAGTTCCTGCCCCAGGAATGCAGATGTTTGAACCTTATTTGAGGGCATCAGTGTTACATAAAGAGAAAGGAGATGGTAGAGGGACTTGAGAGGAGGAAATTATAAAGGTCAGAAAGAATGTATACATACAAGCTGAAGTTAAATTTGAGGAAAATTTAACCTCATAAGATGTTAAATATGGCAGTCATGTTCAGTAGAAAAGAACTGAACTTTAATCTTGAGTCATTTGGACTTTTTCACAGACCTATGACCTATCTTCAAACCATAAAAAATCATTGTTTCTAGAGAAAAATAAAATATGAGGGTCCAAATAACTGTTAATAATCACATTTTAGATTTCAACCAGTTTATAAGTTGTAGAACAACTGTACCTAATTTCAACAAAAAGAGCAAGTTGGTAATGTCGTTTGGTATCTCTCTAATCATATACACTTTTAAATCTTTAGCACTGATTCATGTGAATTGACAGCCGTTGCTTGTGATGAAGTCTGCATTGAAGGGTGAGATATAAATATATATTAAGAGAGATAAGGAGAGAAAGAGAGTAAGATTGAGAGAGAATGAGAGAGAGAGAAAGAGAGATTAATTTTGTGCCATTCAGTCTTGGGAACACCATTGGCTATAAATAGTATTCTTGACAGTATCACCAAAGTCTTCTCTCTATGTATTCTGTATATAGCTTTCTTTCTCTTTTGGGTCATGGTGAAAAAAAGAAAAGCAGGACATCTGAGTGAGACTTGTTTCTCCTGGTCTGTTTATGACTAGTTTATATGGCCTTCAGTTGTGATATAAAGTATAAACCCTACTAGAAAACCTGTGCATGAGACTCTGAGTGGGGTCAAAGAAGAGGAAACTATTTAGAATCAAAGAGGGTAATAAGGTAGGCAGAGATGAGGCATCCTTGGTAAAAAGAAAGGAGATAATAGATCCTGGACCTGAACTTTTCCCCCCAGAGCTCTGCTACCATTTGCCCTAATACTTTGACTCATCCTTATTAGGATAAGCCCCCAACAGGCATGCAGTTCTTTGAAACATATCTGAGGGGCAGTAAAAACATCTACATTCATGAAGAATAGAGACATGGGGTGGAGGGCTTGAGAAACAGGGAGTTAATTATGTAAGAAAAATGGTTATCTTTAACTGAAGCTAAATTTTGAAGTAAATTTTACCTACAAATGCCATTATACTGAGGTTAAGTAAAAAGAACCATAATTAAATCTTGATTTATTAAGCATTTTGACAGAACTAAGGTTTTTCTTACAAACATATAAAGCCTGTTTCTAGGGGAAAATGAAGTGACAGCCTCCAAATAACTTATTTTTGACAAATTTTGATAATTCAACTAGTATTTAAGTTCAAGAGTTAATGTTGCTAATTTCAACCAAAAACTGTCTTTGACATTATGTGGTATCTTATTATATACATTCTTAAATACATTTTTTATTAGAAAAGGTGTAGATTTACAGAAAAATCATGCAGAATATACAGGGTTCCCATATGGTTCTGCGGTGGATTAATTGTGTAGCCCAGTTTGGATATGTTCTTGGTCTTGGTCTGCATTCTGGTGGTGTGGAGCCATTGTAATTAAGATGTTACTTCAATTAAGGTATGGCCCTACCTGAATCAGGTTGGGCTTTAATCCAGATTACAGAAATCCTCTATAGGCAGAGTGAAACTCAAATGGAGGAGAAACCGTGGGGAACAGCCAGAAGCTGAAACTCAGTTGAACCCAGAAGAGAAAGAAGAGACTGTTTGCATTGCCATGTGACAGAAAAGTCAAGGAACCCTCCCCCACCCCCAAATTGCTGACCAGCCATAAGATAATGACCCTGGGAGGAACCAAGTATTGTAGCCTCTGAAATCATGAGCCAATAAATTGTTGTTTAAGCCAGCTGATTGTATAACATTTGTTTCAGTGACCAAGAAACTAAGACAGTTTTGGTACAAGAAAGTGGGGTGCTGCTATTGTAAATATTTAAGGATATGGAAACAGTTTTGGAATTTGGCATTGGGTACTTTGCATTCGTGTGATACCTTTATTACAGACGATAGAAAAATGTTATTATAATTGTACTACTAGATATAATCCATAGTTATATAAGTAACATATATACAACTTAAATTTTTTCCTGTTAATGACATTCAAATACATGATTCAGTGGTATTAATTATGTTCACAATTTTTTGTTACTACCATCACCAACTTTTACCAAAAATTTTCCATCTCCCAAACAAAAATTCTCTACTAATTAAGCATTACTTACCCATGCCCTAACCCATCCTGGCCCCTGTTAACTTGTATTCTACTTTTTTACTTTATGTAGTTGTATACTCTAATGATTTCATATCAGTGATACTATATATGTAACCTTTGGTTCTGGCTTATTTCAGTCAGCACAATATCTTCAAGGTTCATTTGTGTTCTCTTGTCTACCAGAACTTCATTACTTTTATGATTGAATAATGTCACTATCAACGTCAGTGTGCAAATAGCTGTTTGAGTCCCTGCTTTCAGTTCTTTTGGATATATACCTAGTAGTAGTGCTGGGTCATATGGTAGTTACATACTTAGCTTTCCGAGGAACACCTGAACTTCTTCCACAGAAAGTGCACCATTTTACAAAGGAATAAATGAGTGTTCTTATTTATCTTGATCCTCTCTGATGCTTTTTTTTTCCTGTTTTTTCTTTTTAATACCAGCTATTCTAATAGATGCTCAATGGAATCACATTGTGGTTTTGATTTCCATTTGCCAGATGGCAAATGATGTTGCACATTTTCTAATTTTAATTGTTGATGGCTGAGCTCAGAATACTAGAAAATGGCTGTATTCCAAGAAAAAAGGCACATACAGCTGGGTATCATCTCCAGCTCGTGATTGGTAAACCTGGGGGGGGGCTGGTAACCAATTCTGAAAAGGAAGTTTTAAACTTTTTTTTAGCAGCCTGTTTGAAAGAAAGGCCTCAGGAATTTTAAATTTTCAGCACTGACCCAAGCAAAGATTGTATTAAGGTATGTCTGAGAGACAAAGTAACTAGTCTGGGAAGAAGATAATTCCCCAAAGGACCTATTTCCCCAAGAAAAGGGGGTGGGGTGCAGGGCCCAGCATAAATGGCAGCTCTCATTCAGAGAATTTTAGATCCCTGGAGCTGGAAAACAACTCCATAAGCATACCTTCAACCTCAGCCTCTTTCTCAGTCATGCCCCTGACAGGGAGAGGGTCTGATGAGAATTAAAGGCATCATACCATTTAATGCCAGTGGTGAGCTGTGGACTGAAAATTGCCACCTGCTTGGCAGGATATGTAAGGCACAGAGTCAAAAGGCTTCCCAGGAAAGACTGGCAGCCTTCTGGATCTCATCCTCAGGAAAACATGATACTGATTACACCCTCATCCTGAGATCTGGGCCTCTCTGTCTGGGAAAATCAGATTGGGGTCAACCATATCTGGAGAGACCCTCCTCAAATAAAGTTTCCAGATAGGTAGGGGAAAAAAATAAGAGCTGAAAAATTCTGAACAAACAGAAGCTTTGGTAGCATTCTAGGATAAGTTGAATTGAATGCAAAGAATAGACAAGAGAGTAAAGGCAACCAATAAGAAAATATTAGTTTAAAAAGCATAAAGATATGGCCCAGTCAAAGGAACAAACTAACACTTCAAATAAGATACAGGAGTTGAAACAACTAAATAAAGATATTGAAACAAATCTCTTAGATCAACAAGTTGAAGGGGGATTTGGCAAAAGAAATGAAGGATATAAAGAAGACATTGGGCAAACATAAAGAAGAAAGTTTGAAAAAACAAATGGTAGAACTTATGAGAAAGGCATAATAGAAGGGATGAAAAACACAATGGAAACATACAACAGAAGATTTGAAGAGGCAGAAGAAAGGATTAGGTAATTAGAAAACAGGACATCTGAAGCCCTGCACACAGAAGAACAGATAGGGAAAAGAATGGAAAAATATGAGCAGAGTCCTGGAGCACTGAATGAGGATATGAAGTGCACAAATATATATGTTATGGGTGTCCTAGAAAGAGAAGAGAATGAAAAAGGGACCAAAAGAATAATGGAGGAAATAATCACTGAAAGTTTCTCACCTCTTGGAAAAGACATAAAATTATAGATCCAGGAAGTGTAACATACCCGAAATAGAATAGATCCAAAGAGACTTACTCCAAGACATGTACTAATCGGTTGTCAGAGTCAGAGAGAGAATTCTAAAAGCATCAAGACAAAAGTGATCATTCACATACAAGGGAAGTTCACTAAGACTATGTATAGATTTCTCAGCACAAACCATGGAGGCAAGAAGACAATGGTGTGATATATTTAAGATACTGAAAGAGAAAAACTGCCAGCCAAGAATTCTATATCTGGCAAAACTGTCCTTCAAAAATGGGGGAGAGTTTAAGATATTTGCAGACAAACAGACACTGAGAGAGTTATGAACAAGTGACCTGCTCTGCAAGATACACTAAAGGGAGAACTACAGGCAGATAGGAAAAGACAGGAGATAGAGGTCTGGAGACGAGTGTAGAAATGAAGACTATCAGTAAGGGTAAAAAGAGAGCACAATATTGGAAGTATAATGAACAAATCTGAGTGTGCAGATAGTTGAAAGAGGAAGACTAAGGGAATGTATGATACCAGAAGGAAATGTAGAAGATAAAAACTGGGACTATATAATTTAGTAAAACCCAAAGTGCACAATGGTGGTGATTAAATATGCAAATATAAGAAAGTTTTTCATGAGTGAGAACAAATGAATGTCAACTATTCAAGGGGTTGAAAATTGTATGGCATATGGAAAAAATACAATCAATGCAAACTAGGGTCTATAATTAACAATAACATTGTAATATGATTCCATTAATTGTAACAAAGGCAATATTCCAAAGCTAAATATCAATAAGAGGAAGAGGGCGGTGCAACGGTGGCTCAGTGGCAGAATTCTTGCCTGTCATGCCGGAGACCAAGGTTCAATTCTCGGTGCCTGCCCATGCCAAATAAATAAATAAGAGAGAGGGGTATGGGATTCTTGGTCGTGGTGTCATCATTTCTCCTTTTTATTTTTTTATCCTTCTTTTTTCTCTTCTTTCCAGAAGAAATGGAAATGTTCTCATACAGATTGTGGTGGTGAATGCATAACTATGTGATTATGCTAGGGATCCCTGATTGTTTGCTTATGATGGATTGCATGTTGTGTGAATAAAACTGTTTAAAAATAAATGGAAAGATACAAGTACTGGAGAAAATGTAAAGAGAGAGTTGTACCTTTTACTGTTGGTAGGTAATAGAAAGGTACATCTCCTCTGCAGGGCAGTGTGGTGGTTCCACAGGAGGCTAAGTACAGGGTTGCCGTATGATCCTGCAACCCCATTGTAAGGTGTACACTTGGAAGAACTGAAAGCAGGGAGATGAATGGGCATTTGTACATTGGTGTTTATGGCAGCAGTGTTCACAGTTTGCAGTGAATGGAGGTGTCTGGAGGATACATCAATTAATGAATGGAGGAGCAAACTGTGGTGTATATGTACAATATAATATTGCATGGCTGCAAGAAGGAATGAAGTTGTGAGGCATGCAACAAGGTGAATGAATCTTGAGGACATTATGTTGATTGAAATAAGCCAGAAATAAAAAGACAAATATTTTAAGGCCTCACTAATATGGACTAACTATAATGTGCCAACGCTTTGAATTGAATTCGAGAGCATAGGTATCAGATTGTTGAAAATGGGCAGAGATTGGGCAATCGACAATTAAAGAGTACAGAATGTTTAATAAGATTTATTGTAAAGGTAAGCTATCTATTCCTATCGCATCTGTTCCTGAGTTTTAAATGTTATTTCTCAATTCAGAGATGCTGAGCTCTTTGTGTATAACCTGGTAGTTACCTGAAACTTTGGGTATCTGTGTGACACCTGAGACTCAGAATTAGAGTTCTGCAGCTCTGAAAGTCAGAATTACCCCATACAGCAAGTGTTTAAAAAGCTGAAAAAGAGATAAGATTTCAATTTGTGATATGAGTGAAACTGATCTGGTTAGGACTAAGGGGTGAATCAGAATACAGAGTAAAGGATGATATTGACTGTAGTTTAAAACTTCCAACTTCTGTGTGAGATCAAAGGAAGAGATGTTTATTGGCACAGAAATTATATTTTCTATAGCATAATATCTCATTTAACCTGTGTGATCAATTTATACAAGCAATAAAATTACATGGAACCTTGAATTTTGATATTTTGCACAGGTTGATGTAATACCCTGAGATATCCCAGAGTTATTTGGGCATAAAATAAAAATATATATTTGAAAAGTCTCCTAGAAGGACTGGGGAAAAATGTGGAAATATTAAACTTCCCCACCTGGGGAATTCTTGATATTCTCACACGCCTTAGCGACTACCAATTTAATATGCCAAGTCCTTGATCTTGGGTTTGCCCTTATGAAACTTACTCCAGCAAAGGAAAAGTTAAGTCTACTTATAATTACGCTTACAAGTCACTCTAGAGAACCTCTTTTGTTGCTTACATGTGGCCTATCTATCTAAGCCAACTCTGCAAATAAACTCATTACCCTCCCCACTACAAGGGACCTGATTCCCAGCGCTGTAAATTTCCCTGGCAACATAGGACATGACTCCCAGATATGAGCCTGGCCCTGGCATTGTGGGATTGAGAAAGCCTTCTTGACCAAAATGGGGGAAAGAAATGAAACAAAACCAAGTTTTTAGTGGCTAAGTGATTTCAAATAGAACTGGAGGTCATTCTGGAGGTTGTTATTATGCATTATATAGAGAGATTCCTCTTTAGTTTCTAGTGCATTAGAATAACTAGAAGGAAATACCTGAAACTATTGAACTATGATCCAGTAGATTTGATTCTTGACGATTGTTGTATAACTATATAGCTTTTGCTATGCAACCATGTGGTTGTGAAAATCTTGTGACTGACACTCCCTTCATCCAGTACATGAACAGATGAGCAGAAAATAAAGGCCAAAAAAAGCGATAGGGGATAAGGGGCATGGGATGTTTGGGGTGTTCTTTCTTATTTTCATTTTTGTTATTTTTTTTTTGAGTGATGAAAATGTTCTAAAATTGATTGTGGTGATGAATGCTCAGCTATATGATGATACTCTAAGCCACTATTACTGTATTAGTTTGCTAAGTGCTGCTGAAATGCAATATGCCAGAAATGGAATGGCTTTTCAGAAGCGAACTTATAAAGTTACAATTTTATAGTTTTAAGTCCATAAAAAGTCAAAACAAAGGCATCCAGAAAAAGATACCTTGCTCAAGAAAGTCCAATGTCTGTCTCTTGGGAAGGCACATGATTGACATTTGCTGGTCCTGGTTCCTGGTTCTGTTGTTTCCAGCTTTAGATGCTCGTGGTTTCCTCTCTAAGCATCTGTGGGCCTTCATTTAGTTCCTCTGCAACACAGCTCTGAGTTCTGGCTTGCTTAACATCTCATGGGAAGGCACATAGTGACATCTGCTGCCCTCTGCATCTCCAAATATCTGAGTCTAGGCATTTGTACTCTGTTGGCATTCTAAGCATCTCTGAATGTCTACATCTCTGTTGGCTCTGAAGTAACTGTTCTCTGAGTATCTGCATTTGAAGTTTCTCTACAATGTTTCCCCCCTTTAAAGGAAACTAATCAAGAACCACCTTGGATGAGCAGAGTCACATCTCCATCTAATCAAAAGGCCACATCCATCAGATATGTCTCATCTCCATGGAAACAATCCAATTAAAGTTTCCACCCTACGATATTGAATCAGGATTGAAAGAAACATGGCTGCCCCCACAAGATAGGATCAGAACAAAAGACATGGCTTTTCTTGGGTACATAATAGCGTCAAACCAGCACATATACATTGAGTGATTATATGGTATGTGAATATATCTCAATAAATTGCATAAAAATTTAATAGTTCAGATTATTATATTTAGGTCTTCAGTCTATTTTGAGTTAATTGTTTTATTAGAGAAGTCATGCATTTACATCCCAATCATGCCATAAAATATAGAATTCCCATCTATCACCCTTCTTTTAACACCTTGCTTTGGAATACATTTGTTACAATTAATAAAACATATTTTATGATTATAATATAAACTATTGTCCATGGTTTAACTTAGGTTCACTATGTTGTGCAGTACCATGCATTAAAAAATTATTCTAGTACCATGTATACTACATAACATTTCCCCTATTAATCACATTGCAATAAATATTTCAGTGCTGTTAATTACAGTCACAATGTTGTTCTACCATCTCCACAGTGCATTACCGAAACATTTTTATCATTGCAAGTAGAAACTGTACATTTACAGATTTAACTCCACAGACCCTGAGGCCACTCCGTTCCTATGAGCTCACAGTTTGATGTAGAAAAAGCTCAAATCAAGACATCATCAAGGCAATGCTATCAACCCAAAGACCAGAGTTCAGAGTCTGGGTGCTGGTGATCCGTGGTTCCTCTGTCACATGGCAAGGTACATGGCGGCATCTCCTGATCCTTCCATTCTCTTCTGAGTTCCATTGATTTCAGCTTCTGGCTGCTCCTTCTGTGGTATTCTCTCTCACACTCTCTTTATCTATTCTGTTTATAAAGGGCTCCAGTAACAAGATTAAAACCCGTCCTGACTGAGGTTGGTCACATGTTAACTGAAGTAGCCGCAACAAAAGGACCTACTTACAATGGGTTTACACCCATAGGATTCAGATTAACAACATGTTTTTCTGGGGCTTCATACATTTTCAATCCACCACAGTAGCCTTCTAGTGGATGGAAAATGATATCTCATAGTGGTTGTGATTTGCGTTTCTTGATAGCTAATGATGTCGAGCATCTTTTCATGTGCTTTTTTCCCCTTTACTTTTGCATAATTTCTTTAGAAAAATATCCAAATATTTTCTCCCATTGTGTAGATAGTCATTTTACTTTCAGGATAAAGTTGTTTGAGGCATAACGTGTTTTATTTTAACAAGGTTCCATTCATGTATTTTTTTTTTACTTTTTGTACTTGTACTTTAGGTGTAAGTCTAAGAAACCATTGCCTAGCTCACTATCCCAAAGATGCTTCCCTATGTTTCCTTCTAGGAGTTTAATAGTACTGTGTCTTATATTTAGCTCTTTAATTCATTAAGAGTTTATTTTATATATGGTTTGAGGCAGGGATCCACCTTCATTCTTTTGCAAATGGAAATCAGTTTTCCAAGTACCATTTGTTGAACAGAGTATTGTTTCCTAATTGAGCAACCTTGTCAGAAATCAGTTGTCCATAAATGTATAAATCCTCCAACCTCAATTAACTTAAAAAGTTGCTTTGGCTATTTCAGACATTTACTCTTCCAAATAAATTTGATAACTGGATTTTTCTATTTCTTCGAAGAAGTTTGGAAATGTTATTAGGATTTCTTTGAATCTGTAAATCAATTTGAGTAGAATTGGCCTCTTAATGATATTTACTGTTCCGATCTGTTAACACAGAATGTCCTTCCATTTATTTGAGTCTTCTTGATCTTTTAGTAATGTTTTTTAGTTTTATGTATCTGAGTCCTTTCCATCCTTTGTTAGATTTATTCCTACATCTATTATTCTTTTAGTTGCTATTGTAAATGGAATTTTCTTCTGCATTTCTTCTTCTGATTGATCTTTGCTTCTCCACAGAAAAACTAGTGATTTGTGGGTGTTGATCTTGTACCCCACCACTTTGGTGAATGTGTTTATTTGCTCTAGGTATTTCTTATGGATTTTCAAGATTTTCTGTATATGGATCCTGTCATCTGCAAACAGCAAATGTTTCACATTTGTCCAATCTGGATCACTTTTCTTTTTCTCGCCTACTTGCTCTGGCAAGAATTTCTAGTACATTGTTGAGTAACAGTGGTGACAATGGGCATCCTTGTCCTGTTCCTGTCTTAGAGGGAAAGCTTTCAACCTTTCACCAGGGAGTGTTATGTTACCTGTGGATTTTTCATATAACCTCTTTATCTTGTTCAGGAAATTTCCTTCTATTCCTAGTTTTCTAATTATTTTTATCAAGAAAAAGAGGGTGTTTGATTTTGTAAAATGCTTTTCTGCACCAATGGACATAATCATGTGTTTTTCTTCATTTTTATAATGTGGTTATTGCATTACTTGTTTTTTATAGATTGAACCGTAAACAAATCCTACTTAATCATGTTGCATAATTCTTTTAATGTGCCACGGGGTTCGGTTTGCTCATATTTTGTTTAGGATGTTTGCACCTATATTCATAAAAGATATTGGTCTGTAATTTTCTTTTTTGTAGTGTCTGTGTCTGGTTTTAGTATAAGGGTGGTTTTGGCTTCATAGAATGAACTAGGGAGTGTTTTCTTCAAATTTTTTATAAGAGTTTGAGGAGGATTGGTGTTTATTCTTTTTGTAGTGTGAGATGGTTAAGTTCATGTGTCAACTTGGCTAGGTTAGGGTGTCCAGTTGTTTAGTCAAACAAGCACTGACTTGCTTGTGAGGATATTTCATGGACTTATATTATCAGGTACAAATTGGGACCAAGGAAGAGGTGTGTTACATTCCAAAAGAACTACTTGATTTTTCCAAGTTTTATAGACAGAAATCAAGGGAATGTGTGGGAATGGATACTAAGGGTGTGAGATAATGGTGGAAGGAGTATAAAGGTAGATCAGCTGTATTTACTGACATGGGCCCACTAATGAGTTATTCTAGATTTGGTGTTGTAGTTTAGCATTAAAGGAGTTAGAAGGGGCTCTAGCAGTTTGTTCGGGTTGTGAACTGAAGCAAGGACAAAGGTGGCATTTTTTGACAAAGGCCAGAAGTCAGAATACCAGAACTGCCCTGGTATAATGTAGATGGGGGAATGCAAAGGCTTAAAGTTATTGGGATGGTAGAGTGGATTTATTATGTAAGACCTGCTCAAGCACCCCAGGAACATCCAGAGCATATACCTTTCATCTGGACTGTGAGGAATAAATTTGTGAGACTATCTCCATCATGCTGAAGTGCTCTGTGGTCACTCTTTTCTGTGGATCAGATATCACTGGGGGAAGTATCACTGAATTTGGATCCTTAAACACAATGCAGATGATCAGATCTCAGATTGGCAGAAGAAAAATGGTAGCATTTAATCACCATGAAATAGGTAGACATGGCTGCTATAATGAACAGCAGAATCAAAGCAGCAATCAAAATTATTTGACTCTCAGATGATGATGACATTGGCTAGTAGAATGTGGGATACCTAGAAGTAAAATGGATGGGAAATCTACTAAATTCTAACTTGATCTGCATAAGAGTTCTAGATCAAGTGAACAGAGTCTGATGTAAATTACAGAATCAGAAAATCATGACCTCTTAATCAGTTCTCAAACTTGAGACAATTTGCAGACCCAGAGCCCCTTGAATGAAGGAAATCTGGGTCCCTTTGAGGAAGAACCCTGTTATACTGCCAAAAAAAGTATATAGTTAATATTTCTCCAAGCCTTCCCCGAAGAGACCTATGTCATTTATTATTTTTATTTTTTTCTCTACTAGATAAGTTGTAGTATTAGAGAACAATCATACCTATAATACATATAATACAACACCTCTCCACCAACTTTCATTTGTGGGAACACTTGTTACAAATGATGAAGCACATTTTTATAATTTTTCTGTGAACTATAGTCAATGGTTTGATGCAGGGTTCACAGTTTGTGTATGGTAGTTTCATGCATTTTTTTTTTAAGTTTCATTCTTTTGCCCTAAATATAATCTAACATTTCCCTCCTTTTAATCACATTAAGTTATATATTTCATTGCTGTTAATTGTGTTCACAATGTTGTGCTACAGTCACCTCCATCCATTACCAAAATATTTTCATTGTTGTAAATAGAAACCCTGTACTTTTTAACATTTAATTTCCCATATCCTACCCTCTCCCCATCTCCTGGTTACTTTATATTCTAGATTCTGACTCCATGAGTTTTCTTGTTCTAATTGTTTCAGTCAGTGAGATTATACAATATCTGTCCTTTGTTCTTTGACTTGTTGCACTCAGCATGATGTCTTCAAGGTTCATCAGTGTTCTCACATGTATCAGGACTTCATTCCATTTTACAGCTAAATAATATTCCATTCGGTGTATATACCACATTTTACTTATTCATTCCCTGGTAGATGGACACATGAATTGCTTCTTTTGGCAGTTGTGAATAATGCTGTTGTGAACATTGCTGTGCAAATACATGTTCAAGTCCCTGCTTTTAGTTCTTTTGGGTGTATGCAAAGTAATGGGATAGCCAAGTCATATAGTATTTCTATATTTAGTTTTCTGAGAAACCACCAAACTGTCTTCCACAGTGGCTCTGCCATTTTACATTGCCACCAGCAATGAATGAGCGTTCCTATTTCTGTGCATCCTCTCCAATACTTACTTTCCAGTTTTAAATGTTAGCCTTTCTAATGGATATAAAATGGTATCTTATTGTGATTTTTTGTTTGTATTTCCCTGATGTCTAATGCTGTTAAGCATCTTTTCATATGCTTTCTATCCATTTGCATATCTTCTTGGAAGATATACAAATTGAAAGGTGTTTATTGGTATCCTGTCCCACTTTTAAATTGTGCTTTCGTTTTTATCTTTTAGTCAAAGGGTTTCTTAATATATTATTGATATGAACCCCTTATTGAACATGTGGTTTCCAAAGATTTTTTTCCATTGTGTAGTTTGTTATTATACTTTCATGATAAAGTCCTTTGAGGAACAAAAGTTTGTAATTTTGATGAGGTCCCGTTTATCTAGTCATTCTTTTGTTGCTTGTGCTTTGGCTGTAAAGTCTAAGAAACCATTGTCTAGCATAGGATGCTGAAGATTTTCTGCTAGGAGTTTGAGATTTCTAACTTCTCATTTAAGTCTTTGATCCATTTTGAGTTTATTTCTTATGTGGTGTGAGGTAGAGATCGTTCTTTTTTTTTGGAAATGGCGATCCACTTTTCCCAGCATCATTTGTTGAAGAGATTATTTTTCCCAGTTGAATGTTCTTTGCTCCTTTGTTAAAAATCACTTGGCCATAAATGTGAAGGTTGATTTCAGAGCTCTAAATTCAATTCAGTTGGGCTAGATGCTTGTCCTTGTGCCAGCCACATGTTGTTTTGATCATTGTGGCTTTGTAATAAGTTTTAAGATAAAGAAATGCGAGTCCTCCAACTCATTCTTGTTTTTCAAGATGGCTTTAGCTATTTGGGGTGTGCCAGTTTGAATCTGTTGTGTACTCCGGAAAATCCATGTCCTTTAATCCTCATTCAGTATTTCTCTGGGAGCTTTTTGATTATCCATGGAGATGTGATCCACCTAATTGTGGGTGGTAATTTTTGATGAGATGGATTCCATGATGTGTCTCCACCCATTCAAGGTGGGGTTTGCTTCCTGGAGCCTTTTAAGAGGGAACCATTTTGAAAAAGCTTTAGAGCCCATGTAGCCAGAGACCTTTGGAGATGAAGAAGAAAAATGTCCCCCTGAGAGCTTCATGAAACAGGAAGCCTGGAGAGAAAGCTAGCAGATATCACTCTGTGCCTTTTCAGTTGAGAGAGAAACCCTGAATGTCATCAGCCTTCTTGAACCAAGATATCTTTCTCTGGATGCCTTAGATTGGACATTTCTATAGCCTTACTTTAATTTGGACATTTTCGCAGCCTTGGAAGATGCAAACTGGCAGCTTAATAAGTTCTCCTTTTTAAAAATTGTTCCATTTCTGGTATATCGACTTCCAGCAACTTACAGACTAGGACAGGGGTGTCTTACCTTTCCATATAAATTTGATGAATAGCTTTTTGATTTCTACAAAGAAGGTTGTTGGAATTTTATTGGGATTGTATTGAATCTATAAATTGCTTTGGGTAATATTGACATCTTAATGATGTTTAGTCTTCCAGTCCATGAATATGGAATGTCGTTCCATTTAATTAAATTTTACTTTATTTCATTTAGCAATAATTTGTAGTTTTCTGTACATAAGTCATTTACATCCTTATTTGATTTATTCCTAGATATTTTATTCTTTAGTTGCTATTGTGAATCGAATTTTTTTCTTGATATCTTCTGATTGTTCATAGCTTGTTTATAGAAATGCTACTAATTTTTTGGTGTTTA
The DNA here is from genome assembly GCF_023851605.1 of Tamandua tetradactyla. Lineage (NCBI taxonomy): Eukaryota > Metazoa > Chordata > Mammalia > Pilosa > Myrmecophagidae > Tamandua > Tamandua tetradactyla. The sequence continues at coordinate 8,501,871 of NC_135339.1, forward strand.
TGTTGTGACTTACCACTTTGCTGAATTCATTTATTAGCTCTAGGATGTTTGTTGTGGGTTTTTCAAGATTTTCTGTATATAGAATTATATCACCCTCAGATAGAAAAATATTTACTTCTTCTTTTCCAATTTGGATGCACTTTATTTCTATTTCATGTCTAATATATCTGGCAAGAACTTCCTGTAAAATGTTGTTCTAGTTTGCTAGCTGCCGGAATGCAACACACCAGAGACGGATTGGCTTTTAATAAAAGGGGATTTATTTTGTTGGTTCTTCAGAGGAAAGGCAGCTAACTTTCCACTGAGGTTCTTTCTTACGTGGAAGGCACAGGATGGTCTCTGCTGGTCTTCTCTCCAGGCCCCTGGGTTCCAACAACTTTCCCCGGGGTGATTTCTTTCTGCATCTCCAAGGGCCCGGGCTGAGCTGCAAGTGCTGAGATGAGGAATGCCAAGCTGCTTAGACTGTGCTACATTGCGTTCTCTCATTTAAGCACAAGCCAATTAAGTTAAACATCACTCATTACAGCAGACACGCCTCCTAGCCGACTTCGGATGTAATTAGCAACAGATGAGATTCACCTACCATTGGCTCATGTCCACAGCAACAGAACTAGGTGCTTTCACCTGGCCAAGTTGACAACTGAATCTAACTACCACAAATGTTGAGTAAAATTTCAGACAGTGGGCATCCTTCTTTTGTTCCTGATCCTAGAAGGAAAGATTTCAGTCTTTTACCATTAAAAAGGATTTTAGCTGTGAGCTTTTCATATATACCCTTTATCATGTTGAAGAAGTGTGCTTCTATTCCTATTGTTCTCAGTGCTTTGATGACAAAGCGTTGCTGGGTTTTGTCAAATGCCTTTTCTGGCAACAGTGGAGATGATTTTGCAACACCCCATCCCCCTTAATTCTGTTAATGTGGTTTACTACAATAATTGACTTTCTTATATTGAGCAAGTCCTGCATAAAGGGATAAATCCCACTTGCTCATGGTATATAATACTTTTAATGTGATGTCAGATTCAGTTTGCTACTATTGTGTTGAGGATTTTTGCATCTATATTCATAGAAGTTATTTGCCTGTAGGTTTGTTTTCTTGTGGTATCTTTATCTGGCTTTGATATGACAGTGATGTTGACCTTGTAGAATGAATTAGGGAGTGTTCTTTCTCATCAATTGTTTGGAAGAATTTGAGCAAAATTGGAGTTAAGTCTTCTTGAAATGTAGGTAGAATTCTACTGTTAAGCCATGTGGTCCTGAGCTCTTTTATGTTGGAAGGATTTTGAATTACTGCTGCAGTCTCTTTACTAGTAATTGGTTGGTTGAGCTCTATGTTCTCTTGAGTCAATGTGACTGACTATAGTTTGTGTGTTTCTAAGAATTTATGCATTTCATCAAGTTTATTTTATTTATTAGCTTACACTGGTTTTTAGTATCCTCTTAGAGTCCTTTTTTTCCCATGGGGTGGATAGTTTTGCCCCCTTTTCATTTTTGATTTACCTGTTTATATCCTTTTACTTTTTTTCTATGTCTGTGTAGCTAAAGGTTTGTAAATTTTATTGATCATTCCAGAGAACTAACTTTTGGTTTTGCTGATTCTCTCTGTTTTGTTTTTTTCTTTCTTGTTTTCTATTTTATTGATCTCCATGCTAATCTTGGTGGTTTCTTTCCTTCTGCTTTGTTTGAGTTTTGTTTGTTCTTTTCTTCCTAGTTCCTCCAGTTTTGAGGTTAGGTCTCTAATTTGACGTCATTCTTTTTTATTTTATTTTTTGGGGGGCAGGTGCATGGTCTGGGACTCGAACCCGGGTCACCTGGATGAAAGGCGCACATTCTACCACTGAACCACCTGTGCACCCTCTTCTTTTTAAATGTAGGCATTTAGAGCTATAAATTTCCCTCTAAGCCCTGCCTTCACTACATCCCATAAGTTTTAGTAAGTTTCATTTGCCTCCAGATATATCCTAATTTTGCTTCTGATTAACTCTTTAACCCACTGATTCTTTGCAAGTAGGTTGTTTCATTTCCATCTATTTGTGAATTTTTCCATTTCTCACACTGCTATTGATTTCTAGCTTCTTTCCATTGAGGGCAGAGAAAGTTCAATGTATGGTTTCAATATTTTTTAATTTATTGAGACTTGTTTTGTGAGCAAAAGTTTTCAATCCTGCAGAACAATCCATTTGCACTTGAGACTAATGTGCATTCTGTTTCTGTTGGATGAAGTATTTTCTATGTCTGTTACTACTAATTGCTTTTGTGTAACATTCAAGTCTTGTATTTCCTTACTGATCTTCTGATTAAATGTGCTATCCATCATTGAGAGGAATGTATTAAAGTAGTCTACTGTTAACGTAGAACTGTTCATTTCTCCCTTCAAATCTCAGTATTTTCTGCATTTATTTTGGGGCCACTGCTGTTAGTTGCATATGTATTTTTAATTGTTATATCTTCTTGTTGAATTGTGCCCTTTATCATTGTATTATTAACATCACTGTCCCTCAAAATTATTTTTGACTTTGTCTGTTTTCGTTTGATACTAGTATAGTCATGCCAGCACTCTTTTGACTACCACAGGTTTTCTATATCTTTACTATTCAACCTCCTCATATGTTTGAATGCGAGTCTCTACCAGACATCATATAGTTGGGTCATTCATTTTATCCATTCTGCCAATCTTTGTCTTTTCACTTGGGAGTTAAATCCATTGACATTTAAAGTCATGTTCTTTGACCATTTTGCTGTTTAACCTTTGTAAGTATTATGTCATTTTTGTGCCTAGCATTCATTAATGTCTAATTTTATATCTATTTGATTTATTGTGTTGTACTGTATTGACTTCCTTCTCATTTCTCTGATATGGTTCTCATCCATTTTCTTTGTGGTTTCCATGGGATTAAAATTCATCATCCTAAATATATAGTAATGATACTTGGTTAAAAACAACTTAACTTCAATAGTATGCATATAAGCTTTTCCTATACCCCTAGCCCCACAAGTTTTCTTTTTCTTGTTACCACTTATATCTTTGTACATTGTATGTCCAGAATCATATTTATCATTACTATTCATCCATTTGCATTTAGCGCCTATGGAAGTGAGAAGTTGTATTACATATAAAGCAAATACTGACATTTGTAACTACACAAATGGTTACATTTACCATAGATCTTTATCTCTTGCCTCAGTAGTTTCTGATGAGAAATTGGCACTTTATCTTGTTGGGTCTCCCTTGTACATGACACATTTTTCCCTTGAAGCTTTAGAATCTTTCCTTGTCCTTTGCATATGACAGATTGGCCATTATCTGTCTGGGTTTTGTTCTCAGTATTTGTTATCCTGTTTGTTTTTCATTGACTTCTTGAATTTGCATATTCTTGCCTTCATTAAATTTGTGTTGTTTTGGAAATTATTTCTTTAAATATTTGTTCTGACCCTTTCTTGCTTTCTTCTCCTTCTGGGACTTCCATATTGCATATATTGGTATGTTTGATGGTGAGCCAAGGTCTCTTAGTGTCTGTTTACTTTTGTCATTCTCTTTCTTTTTACTTACAGCCACATTCATTTCAATTGTCTTGTCTTCGAATTCACAGTTCTCCGCTCTCCCAGCTCAAATCTGCTCTTGATGCCCGTTAGGGAACTTTTTGCTATAATCATTGCAGTCTTTTATCCAGGTAGTTCTGTTCAGTTCCTTTTAAAATTAAGTAACTCTTTAATAAGATTCACATATTATTCAATCATTGTTTTCCTGCTGTCTTTTAGTTCTTTCTTTGTATTTCCTTCATCTCCTTGAACATATAGTGATGGTCACTTTTAAAAAAGACTTTGGGATATCCACAATATGGTACAAATTCCCAGAGTTTCCTACACTTCCATTTACCCACAACCTTCCTTTCTCAAGTGTATCTTCCATGCTTATTTTAAAATTTTGGTATGTCTCATCCAGTGTTTCTGCTTCAAATGGTGTATGTTGTTCAGTGTGTTGTATTTCTTTTCAGTAGTTGGACTTCTCAGGTTTTCATTTTGCCTTGTGAGTTCAATTCCTCATAGCTTTTGCTAACTGGCCTGTTCACTGATATTGAAGAAGGGTTGGAGATTTGCTTGGGACAGTCTCAGTATGTGGTTTTTGTGTCATCATAATTATCAGTTGTGTCTCTTTTCATTTTAAATGTGTCCTGGTTTAGATGACTATATAGTCACCCTCATTGAAGGCTAGAAACTTAAATTTTGTCTTTTTTGGTAAAGGAAATATGAATGAAAGTAATGAGCTTTTAGTCCTTCTCTGTTTTCCTCAGCTACCCTAATACTTCCCTTATTTACACTAGCAACAGCTGGGTTATGCTGCTAGTTACCAGTAGAAAGAGAAAGGCAATGATTTTCTCCACACAACTCAAGAGAAATGCAAGACCATAACTTAAAAAAAGCCTCCATCCCAGCAAGTGTCTCAAGGCTGCCCTTGGACACCATCCATTCCAGGCTATCCAGAAGTTAAGGGACAACCTTTTCAGTCTTCTGCTGCCTCCCAAGACTTGTCCTTTTATTTCAGGGACTCAATCCTTCTCTTAAATTGTCTAGATTTTGGGGAAAGATGCAAAATTCTGTACTATTTCTTCTTCACATGAAGTGAAGGAAATCATGGGACTATTATGATCATGAGAATTTAAAAAATGTATTTAATAATTAACATAAATATGTATTACAGTATGTCGATGTATGCAGATTTTTATGGCACACTGTTTGGTAAAGAAGGTATGTTGTCACAAAACCATTCATAATTGTGAAATTGTAAATGTTAAGAAGTTAACAGATGCAAAGTGCCTTTGTGTTTTAATTGAAGATGAGGAAATTAAGTTATAGAAACAGAAATAACTCAAGTCATTGTTTTGGCTACAGGGAAGTCATAATTTTGGATAATAAAGCTAGATGGAAATGTTTAAACAAATTCAGAAAAATGAAAAGAATAATTCTGATTATATGTGCTCTACTTTCAGTACAGAAAATCTTACAAATGTGATTTAGGCCATCCCTGACCTACCTGTATTTATTTCTCTCCTTCAAATAGCCCACAATCTCGAGTACTTGCCATTGGAACACGAATCACTCTGGGGTTCTTTCTTTCCTTTGTATCTGTCTGCCAGCTATTACCTGAATCTAACACCCCATCCCTTTTCTCTCTGTGTCTCTCTCATTTCCTAATTTGATTCCAAACCAGTTGAAATAAAGGGGAAAAGGAAAGAAGTTCTATTCATCAAGGCTCTTCTGCATGACTTCTTTCTCTATCCTTTCAGTTTGTAGCGCGAAAACGAGGAACGAGGCCGCAGGCCTCCAGGAATGTTCTGCGAAGTTAGAACAGGCTGAGACTAAGGATCCGCAGTTTCAGGAAATAGGTCTTATTAGCTCGTGTGCACGAGGGCCCAGCTAAGTCACCTCAAAAGTCTGAGCCCTGAACAAAAGGCAACCTTAGCTTTTATAGACTTTTTGACATGTTAAAGACAAGGTACACAATTGGCTGATTTAAGTTGAGAATGGCCCAGAGCTGAACCGTTGAGGGCCCCCACCCCAGGAATGTCTTCTTTTGCCTATGTGCATTTTTACCAGTTCCTGAAGGCTAAGGGAGGGGGTTTCTATACCAGGAAATGAACCTTATCTCACTTGCCAGCAAGGGGAGGGGGCTTGGGGATTTTCCACAGAGAGCACAGCTAAACAAGAGAGATGAAAAGGCCTGCTTGCTACATTTCCCCCCTTTGATGTTTACCCCGACTTTTAGGGAGGGGTTATAGCATCACTTAAATTTCATTTTATTTACTTACTGCAGGTGTTGGTATGTTCCGATCTGAGCTGGGCATGGGAAGCAATGTAGCCATGCAGGGTTTAGGCCCTGTGAAGTTGGGGGGGTAAAGGTCTGTGTTCTCCCTCTGTTGGCCTCAAGTTTTCTCCTGATGGCCCCTTTTGGACTGTGCCTGTCTTAGGTTGTTCCTCCCCTGAGGAATTTTACCCATCTTTGGCTAACCAGCCATCTTCCAGGGCCAAGCAGGGTGGTATGGGGTGTGCAAGTGAGGGAGCAGTAACAACCCCTGAGAGGGTCTGACAGCCTATGCCCCCTGGCCTCTGTGCCCAGTACCTGCTTTGGGTTTTGTTTTGTTTTTTTCACCTGCTCATGGGGCATTAGCTTTGGTTACATGCTTTTGGGAGCCCATGTTTTTTCTTTTTCTTCAATGAAGGCTTAGCTCATAGTTTTGGGCATGAGATAAAGTTACCACCAGCTCCCAGGAGGCCTTCTCAGTTTTTGCCGTCCTAGAGTAACGAAAACAGCATTATTGAACCTGGTGAGGTGGGATTATAGTATACTGGTGCATATTTTTAGTCAAGTACAAAATTTTTTACTAGCAAGAAAGATAATAAAGGTTGTTTGCATTCAAAGCTATGCAATGCAAAAACAAGTTCCTTGGGAGGTAAATATTTCTAAGGCTAGGATGTTAATTTCCCTTAAGCAAGTCTTTTCCACACCTCATTGTGTTT